>NC_041392.1:737266866-737272793 GCF_002162155.2 Triticum dicoccoides | reverse complement strand
GGGTGGTAGAGTTTGAAAATTGCCTTATAGTGCCGGTTTGTGTCTTCAACCGGGACTATAGGTTAAGACTCTTTAGTGCCGGTTGGTGACACAAACCGGTACTATAGGTTAGACCTTTAGTACCGGTTTGTGTCACAAACCGTCACTAAAGGGGCTCGTGGGGCCCTGGCCTGACGCCAGCGTGCCACCACCCCTTTAGTACCGGTTCGTGGCACGAACCGGTACTAAAGGTTCATTACGAGCCGACACTAATGCATAGCCATTCGAACCGGCACTAATGGTCACATTAGTGCCGACTCAAATACAAACCGGGGCTAAAGGGGTGAACATTTGACCCTTTTTCTACTAGTGTGTCCCCGTGTCTTTTTAGATTTCCTCGACCGCAAGGTCATAGGTGGAGGCAGACATGCGGACTGTCGTGGGTATTACTCTGACAGTGAGTACTAGGGGTACGAACAAAGGCTCAGCTACGGTGCAAGCTTGACACACGGATTTTATGAGTTCGGGCCCGTCACGGAGGAGGTAAGAACCCTACGTCTTAAGCCCGGATGCTATGTTCTTCTCTGGTATCCAAGGATTACAATGGATGCGAACCCCTGCTCCTGTGCTACGGGGCAGCTTATATAGAGTGTGCCGCCCCTTGGGTTAGCTACGTTACAAGGAGGTTTGATTGAGGAGATCATTACAAGCGTTACACATGGTAACTATAGCATTGAATACTAGTAACATATGAAGATATGCGCCTCTTAACGCTTCAGAGTCCGCGTTGGCCACCCGTCTTCCTTTGTCCGAGTCATTGCTAAGCGTTCGAGTGGACTAGGTGCGTCCAAGTGGAGAGAATCTTGGTTGGCGCTTGAATGGATTGATGACCCAGGGGTTTTCTGTCATATGATGTTGCAGGTCCTACATATGGTCCATAATGTACTGCTTATGACCCTTCCTGCAGTGGCTAATGCCAGCAGGGACCAAGGTAGCCTCCTCCAAAATCTCTAAGAAAATGCTTTGAAAATCATGTGAATCAAAGAGGTCATACATAGGGATAGTAGAAAAGGAGTTGGAATCTCTCTACTATTTAAAACAGACATAAGGTCACGTCGACCGCTCCCACTGGTGGAAAAAAGGCCTTTGGTCGCGGTTCGCAACTGCCATTAGTCGCGGTTGCGCAACCGCGACCAAATAAGCGCGACTAAAGCCCCCCACCTTTAGTCGCGGCTGCTTAAGAACCGCGACTAACGGCCCGTCCACGTGGGCGCCAGGCGGCCGTCGGGGCGGAGGACCTTTAGTCGCGGTTCTTCTGGCCAACCGCGACTAAAGGCCGCCACAGGTTTAGGGTTTTAGCCCCCCCTAAACCTGTTTTCTGTTTAATTTGTATTGTTTTATTTCTTTTGTGCTTTATTTTAATTTTGAAGGAGTTTCATATATTCTACGGTACTACATACATGCATATGAATGTACAATTTCAAATAAATTTGAAATTAGAACCAAAAAGAATTCAAGAGGAATATACAATATATATTCAATATCATCGGATGACCATATACAATTTTGAACAAGTTTCCATACATGATTTAATGCATATAAAGTTCTACGTCCTCGTAATAGTGTTCTCCTTTAGGATGGAGGACTTCCCTGCTGAACCATCCAGCTAGTTCCTCTTGAAGTGGTCGGAAGCGAGCTTCTGGACTAAGCATCCACCGGAGGTTATTCCTCTGAGCATTGGTATCACTCGGAACCCGCTCAGAGGTGTATCTCCGGATCATCTCACAGACATAGTATCCACATAGATTGGTCTCCCGTGGCTGAATATCCCCAGCATTCTTAGCCTTTAACATTTTGAATTCTAGCTCTTTTTTGAATTCACCGACCTTTGTATCTACGAACCGTCTCCAAACCCTACGAGGCAAAGAAAATTAAATGAACAAGAGAGTTATTAATTAGTTACTTGATATTAGGAAATGAACGAAATAGGCCGATCGATATAGAGCGCAAATGAATGAAAATAATTACTTCTGCAGCATTCTTCTAATGCCGCCCCAAAGCTTTGGATCCATATTCACAGAGTCGTGGACGAGACATTCTGAGGTGTTAACTTTAATTACTAGCAGAATCCAGTGCAACCTGCGGACACGATACATGCACAGTACGTCATGCATAACTCATCGATTAGCCGGCCACATACCATGCATGGAGTAAACAAAAGAGAATGTGCTCAAGACAGAAACACTCACTCAAAATGGTAAGGAAATAGAATATCACTTTTGAGTTCCTGCTTTGTAAGAAAGTGCCACAGGTCTCCACGTCGGCGGGGTGACGCTCCAACACATGTCCATTAACGATGTGTGGGTCAATGAACCCAACATCATGGATGTTCCTTACTCTGCATTCCTTAATCTTCATTCTGCATGTATAATAGCGGACACAACAATATAGTTAGGACATATATATAGTGCAGGCAATATGAACGAGATGGGGTAGAAATTAATAAATCACTTACAGAACGTAGCAACTGATGATAGATTTATCGAGCTCGCGCAGATTGAAAAGCTGGAACAATTCACTCAGTTCAATTTGTACATAGTAATGTTTGAAGTGATGCTCATGTCTAACTTCCGCATAAATATATTCTTTGGCGTTTTTATTTTTTATGTAACCCTTGTACCATTTCAGCAGACCTTTCATTTGTGGAGGTAGATCCTTTTCCTGCGCAGGCTCGACGAGAGGCCCATTCTTGACATATGTAATTACTACCTCCTTCACTGGCGCCTCATCAAGGCCTAACAGTTCACGAAGAGTAATACCTAAGTTGGCCGCTTGTTCTCTGGCACTCGTTACAGTCAATCCCTATGCTGCCGCAGCTTGTATGATCTCGGGGGCATCCGGACAGAAGGCTTCCACTATAAGCGGGGCAATCGATTGTTTACTTTGTTCCCCGAGCTGGGCAACTTGTTTCCCGCTTTTTTTACTTTCGGCCTTCTCCCGCTCTTTGTTCTCCTTGAACATGAGTGCCTGCCTGCGAAGTTCACGTGCATAGTCGTTAGGCAGATTCTTCGCGGCTTGGGACGGTGTGCTCAAAAATGACTTAGCCCACTTCTTTTGCTCATCAGAAAATACTGGCTTGGGCTCGGGCTCTCTTTTCTTCTTGCAGTCCGCCTTCCATTTCTCCAAATCAGCAGCCGCGGCCGCGTCGACTTCCTCGGCACTATGTTCCCAAGGCCTTGTGGGGAGAGGCTTCAGTGATGGCTCCGGTACCTTTGTGGTCTTAGGTACATAAGGGTCCGGGTTAATAATCCAGGACTGCTTCTACTTCTTTGCCGGAGGTGGATTGGGGGGCGGCGTCTGATCACCCGCCGGACGAGGACTGGGGGGCGGCGGCTGATCACCCGCCGGACGTTGTGGACTGGGGGGCGGCGTCGGCTGACGTGACGGAGGTGTAGGTGAACCGCCACCACCACCACCACCACCACCACCGCCACCGCCACCACCACCACCGTAGGGGGGTGGACTTGTTGTCCTTGGCGCCTCGCCTGGAAACTTGATAAACTTCTTTTGCCATAGAATGAAATGGCGCTTGACATCTCCAAGTCTTTTCTCCCCTTCAGGTGTAGCAATGTCAATCTCCAGGTCCTCAAACCCTTGGACTATGTCCTCCACCGTGACACGAGCATAGCCATCTTGAATGGGGTTGTTGTGGTGGAGTGCTCCAGGTAAACATGGTAAAGCACTGCCAATGGCTACCTTCATGGACATGTTCCCGATAGGATAATACAGATGACATTCTTTCATCTCCTTTATATCGTCCACGGGGTAGCGAGGATGCTCCGGTGAAGTAATTTCGACCACCAGAGGCTCCGGTGCAGTAATTTCGACCACCAGAGGCTCCGGTGCAGTAATTTCGATCGTCGGTGCATCTGCACCAGCCGGTGGGGCCTCCGTGGAAGCCACGCTGCTTCTCCGCTGCTGGCTTCCGAGATCCGCTGGATGATCTTCATGCTGCACCCGAGCTGCATCTCTTTCGGCTACTAGTACACTCATGGTTTTCTTCATCACATCCATTTCCGATGCCAACCGCGCCACAACATCTGCTTCTCGATCCATCTTTCTCTTACGGCTTCTGTAACCGTACGGGTCATCGTTCTGGGGGAACCCTATTTTCCACGGAATGTGCCCCATGCCTCGTACACGTCCTCCGTGTTCAGGATTCCCGAGGGCTTTTGTCAGCGCGTCGTTCTCTCTGTTGAACTTGATCTTCCCCTGTTGAGCATCCCTCATTGCGTTAATAAGGGCTTGGGTGGGTTTAATTAATTTGCCCCGGTAAACACACTCCCCTGTCTCCGGGTTCAGCGTTCCCCCATGCCCGTACCACCAGCTTTTGGCCCTTGGGTCCCATCCCTCCGTACCTGGACGGATTCCTCGCGCCCTCAGCTCGTTCTCCATCTTCTCCCACCTAGGCTCCCAAAGGCGATACCCTCCTGGCCCCATAACATGATTGTACTCCTTCTTAGCCGCATTTTCCTTATTTTTTTTCGATATTTGAATGAACTGCTCCGATTTCTTTTGCTTCACAAATTCTGGCCAATCATCTTTCAGTTTCTCATATTGTCCTTTGAAATCTGGAGTCTTGTTCTGCTTGACAAAGTCATGGGCTAGATTTTGCTTGAATTTCCGGAATGCGTCGGCCATCTTATGAAGAGCGAACTGTTTGACTAGCCTCCTCCTCTCCTTGTTTTCCTCAATCTTGTTACCCTCCTCATCGAATTTGTTGTATTCCGGAGGTAGAACGAAATGTTCCATAAGCTTCTTGAAGCAATCTTTTTTTGTTCTCTTATCGACAAAAGTGAAACCATCAATTCGTGCCTTCTTTGGCTCATTCCACTCCTGGACGGTGATCGAGACGTTGTCTCTAACAATGGCTCCGCATTGGCTGACAAACTTGATGGCGTTCTTGCGGGGCTCCAGCGGCCTGCCGGTTGCACTGTCGACAACCTCGATGGTGCATGTTTCTCCTTGTTTCATCGTCTTGGTTGCGCCACGCTTTGATGACGTACTCGATTGTTTCGACGATCCGGCCGAGGGCTAAAATAAGAAAGAGTCGCGCGCGTTAGTACACACATATTTATTCAAATCAGTTAGTTTGTATCACCAGAGGCTCAATGTATATATATACCTCGGCGCCGGAGGTGGTTGCTACTTCCATTTGAAGATCGTCGTTTATCGACGTTTGTTCGGCATCATCTTGCTGACGGCGCCCTTCATCTTCACCGTCAAGGTTCAGATAAGAAGAGATATCATCTTCTTCTTCTCCGGTCGGCACATATTAAATATCGCCGTTTATGATGCCGAACATATGTGCTTCACCGTCCGGATCATAGTTGTCCATAATCGGGTCAGCTCTATCGTCCGCCATTATGTCAGTCCTGAAAACATGTAGTAAAAACAAATTAATTAAGTGAAGAAGGGGGGCGGTGGCGGTGGCGGTGGCGAAAGGGCGGTGGCAAAAGGAGGGGGCGAGGAAGGGGTGGGAGAGGGTGTCGCGGTAGAGCGCGAGACGGGGCGGCAGACGACGGCGTCACGGAGAGGGGAGGCGAGGACAACACATTTATAACCCTCGCCGTCCCCTCTCGATCCCTAAAAAAACACCGCGCGCATCGCCGCCCCCCTCGCCGCCCCTCTCCGTATATACGTTTTTTTGTTAATTATCAAATTTTACGGGTTTTTTTGTTAATTATCAAGTTTTAAGTTATTTACCGTTTTTGTTAAACTAAGTTATTTACCGTTTTTGTTAATTATCAAATTTTACTGTTTTTTTGTTAATTAACTAGTTAAAAAATTCTCTCTCTCTCTCTATCTCTGCTCTCTCTCTCTCTCTCTCTCTCTGCTCTCTGCTCTCTCTCTCTGCTCTCTCTCTCTCTCTCGATCATCGCTCTTTC
>NC_041392.1:737251458-737262671 GCF_002162155.2 Triticum dicoccoides | reverse complement strand
GGGAACCCTCTTCCTGGGTTTCTGGCCCTCAACATCGTCACCAGGGTCATCGCCTCTGATCTTATAACGCAATGCAGTGCATACCGGGCATTCATTCAAATTCTCGTATTCACCGCGGTAGAGGATGCAGTCGTTGATGCATGCATGTATCTTCAGAACCTCTAAACCTAGAGGGCAGACAACCTTCTTTGCTTCGTACGTACTGGCGGGCAACTCGTTATCCTTTGGAAACATATTCTTCAACATTTTCAGCAAGTTTTCAAATGCCGAGTCAGCTACACCTGCCTCTGCCTTCCATTTCAGCAAATCCAGTGTGCAGCCCAGCTTTTTCAGACCATCATCGCATCCGGGGTACAGCGCCTTTCTGTGATCCTCTAACATGCGATCCAAATTCTCCCTCTCCTTTTCAGTTTCGCAGCGTCTCCGTGCATCAGCAATGGTCCGACCAAGATCATCAACGCGATCATCACGTGCCTCTTCTTCACCTTCCCCTTCACCTTCAGCATCCTCCATGAAAGTATCACCGAAATGAGCAAGATAGCTTTCATCGATGAAATCATCCCCTTCTTCATCTTCTTCCATTATAACCCCTCTTTCTCCATGCTTGGTCCAACAATTATAGCTTGGCATACCGTGCCGAAGCAGATGCATGTGAACATCTCTTGAGGAAGAGTAACCCTTCTGATTCTTACAGATAACACATGGACAGATAACAAAACCCCCCTGCTTGTTCGCATTAGCCACTACGAGGAAATCTTTCAAACCCGTAGTGAACTCGCCGGAGAGTCGGTTACCGTACATCCATTGCCGATTCATCTGCATTATTATAATATAAAATATATAATTAACCATCATGAATTTGTTAAACTAACTAGCTACAAACAATATAAATTAAACAATGAACTGCACACATGCATATTTTATCAATGACACATCAAAGGTTCATCAAGTTGCTAACCGCGATCGAGGAGTGTGGCTCCAACACTTCATGTCATGTTTGTTTCATGCTCTTGGGGCATTTCATCAAACACCTTATGTGCATAAGAGGAACCAAAAGCAAACCTACACCCACTTGTGAAGAGAATGGCTCCAAATGGCTAAGTGTTGGCTGCTAGATGGGTATATATAGGGGAGGGGCTTTAGTTGCGGTTGGCCTGGCAAACCGTGACTAAAGGTGCCCGAAGGCCTTTAGTCGCGGTTGTCCTGGCCAACCGCGACTAAAGACCCTCACGTGCGCCAACTGGCCACCGAGCGCCCTGGGCCCAGGCCTTTGGTCGCGGTTCACCTCCAGAACCGCGACTAAAGGTCCCATTAGTCGCGGTTCCTACAGCTTCGCGACTTATGGGGCTGGACGGAAGCCTGTTTTTCCACCAGTGTCCTCATTCGTCCAGTTTTACGTATGTTCGTCCTTTATCTTCCTGTTTGGATTTTTTCCATCTCCTGCTTTTTTCATGAGTTTTTTTGAAAACCGCCTCAAGTGCCCCACCAGTTATTGTAAGCTAATAAACACTTACCAAACAAAGTCATATTATTTGCGACAATCATGTTAATATCAGCAGGTAAATGTGCTAACATACTAAATTATTGTACCTTTGTTGTACCACACGAGCAATTATCTAATGGAATGCCAAGGCGAACCTACTTGTGGCTGATGACGACTAGGAGGACAATGGTATCCCCTGCCCACCGGACTTCAAATCTCATTCTTGACATTAGTGCTCGTGTTTTCTTGGATTTATTCCAGGCCTTCCGACGATGTGTGGTCATTAGGAGACGTTTCCTTCGACTACGAAGGCGTCTGGCGACTTCGTCAATCTCAAGGTGACGTGCCGGCACAGACTCTCGGAGGTGTTAATAGGGATAGGATGTGCATGCGTGTATTCATTTGGATGAGTGTATGTGAGTATGTATGAGCATCTGCGTCTGTACTGTGTTTAAAAAAAAATAATGGAATGAAAAGTATGACTGCATATTTAACCATCTCTATCCTTTGCTTTGTTTTGCCTTTGCTTTGTGATGCACTCCGAACGGACCATCGATTTCGTATGAAATAGGCACCATTTTCGGCGGGAGCCGACAAGAGCCGAGAAGATCGTGAGGGGCAAGGTATGAACTTTTGAACTCAAGTGGTCATCTTTTATTATTTAATCTGTGCATGCAAAACTCTACTCCATTGGTTGAGACATGACCCCATGGAAAGTAGCAACTATCTACTGTGTATGATCAATCCCGTGTTATATGTTAGGTTGTGTCTCCGGAAGCACGTGCTTGAATAATCAGCCAACTAACTGAGTCGTCAGCCACTATCATTATCTCACTCGCGCATCAACTTTAAATCACTAGCTAGTGCGGCTGCGCTGCGTGTGATCAGACACGCATGCATGCATGCCGCACGTGCACGATACTTAGGATTATTTTAGTCCGAAGAGGACTGCCAGACCCCTAATCCATGGTCGATGGCAACCATTTGGTGTCAAAACCAAGACGAAACTGAAGCTATTTTCAATTGAACGAGATGCTCAATGATTTGTTCCAGGTCAAAGAAGATGAAGTGGTAGCAAAATTTTCTCGCCTTTAGGGTAGAAACCATGACTTGGTTAGGTTCTGGAGAGCTAGCTGTGATTGATTGTATGAACCTTGGTGATGAGTAATACATTGTTTTCACCCGCAAAAGAAAAAGGAAGAAGATTAACTGGTGATTTGTCCCGGCCGATAAACGAAGAGGACAAGAGGTGAATATCGCAGAGAGTAGGTGACTTGTTCATGGCCACTTGCACGAGTACTAGCAGAGCAATGTTTTGCTGGGCGCCGAATGCAGCAAGCCAGTACAGGGCCTGATTAAATTACAAATCTTAAGTAAACACAAGTCTAGCCTGTTAAGAGACATCAGATCGACAGCCAGGCTAGCTAAAAAGCAGAGAATGAAGAAAATAGGGGTAAGGACATGTTCTCGACGCCACCGTTAGGCGCCGCCATCTCGATCGCCGCACCTCTCGCACCTGTTGTTCGCCGCCACTACGACCACCACAGTGGGAGTCGCGGGCGTGGCAACCATGGGGGCGCGGCAGGAGGGGCATGTGGCGCAGGTCCGTAGCCAGGCGTCGACGCATGCGACATGAAAGCCGTGGCCGCACTGCGGGAGCACGCGCAGTCCCTCCCCCTCCATGAACTCGGCCAGGCAGATCCCGCATTCTGACGACGACGACGACGACGATGACTGCGCTGGAGCCGCGGCAGCGAAGGAGACGGTGGGGAGAGCATCGATGTCCTTCTTCTTGAGGCCCTTGGGGGGAGGAGGAGAATTGGCGTAGCGCCGGCGTCTGCATGCGCAGTGGGTGACGAGGGCGAGGACGAGCGCGCACAAGAGCGACGCCAGGATGACCACCATGTCCGAGTTCATTGCCATCACGGGCGCCCTCTGCTGCCGCTGCTGCTCCGGGACCTGCATGCTCACCGGCGACGACGACGGCTCGCCGGGGCTGGTGGTGGCGAGGGGTGGCTCGGTGCAGGAGGCTCGCCGGAGCACGCATGGTATGGTGTCTGAACTCTGTACCTTTGACTCTGGCCGTGTGTATGTGCGATGCTCTGCGTAGTTTTTTACAGCGTCGAAGTGGCCGTGGTGCTGTGGAAAGGAAGGTGACGCCCACGGTATGGCTCGTGTTTAGTACAAAATTAAAGTTAGTATAAAGTTGGGTCATTTATTTTGAAACGAAGGAAGTAGGATCTAGTGACACTGTAGAATACTAAACGCCTACCTTCCTGGAGACCAGCCATATGTGCGCGTAACGTGTGTGTGAAAAGATGAGACACGCTCTACTTTTTTTGACTTGTGCTTTGATTTGAAAGAAGAAGAAAAGTTGCGGTGCGTACACATTTCTTATTTTTTTTTGAAGCTAGTACACATTTCTTATTGTAAAGTGGATCAGCGAAAGATATTAGTGGCCTGACTAAAATCACGTGCTTATTTTTTTATTTATAAAGTACATTTTGTTTTTCTTTTGAAATTCATCGTTAGTAGCCAAGCACGATCATCACCCTGCTTGCATTATGGAAAGATGCATGCAATTTTTTTTTTGAATTTTCTTGGAGCATGCGAAATTCTTTTTATTGTAAGATGAGGGGAAATGGTTAACTTATTTGATCCGTGCGCCGGAATGACAAAAATGCTATATATGCATGCATGCAATTCTTTTCTTTAAAATATAAATCATGAAAAGGGAACATTTATGAAGGTACATGTCATTCATTGTCTGGAACTAGGGACAAAGATGGAGAGGACTAAGTGATAACATATTTTGTTTTCCTGCTTTCTAGAAAAAATGGAAACAAATATAAATCCTGGAAAGAAATAAAAAGCGAATTTTGTGCTAGATAACAAAATACTATCATAAACAACTAGATATAGAGCAAAAACAACAAATCCGATTGCTAAGTTGACTCCATCATTATAACTTAGATATATAACAGTGTACAGTATCGTGAATATGTTTTTGTTTCTAGGAACATAATAAGATAACACTAACTATAATTTCTAGGAAGATGGTCATAGACTCTGACTCAGGAGAAAGGATTGTATTTTTCTTATGGTAGGATTGAATTAGGACAAAGTGTACATGTGTTGGGCTAGAGTGTGCTATCTCCACTACATAAAAATAGACTAACATTTCTTTTCCTGCCAGGCAGTACTTCGTCCAATATTTAATATTTTCCTGATGATCATTCCTTGACATACCAAATAAAAAATATTTTCTTTGGCAAGTGAACAAGTTATTAGAAATAAAATAACAGGCAGAATATGGTAAATATTTTTTACACAACCGTATAATATGGAACAGGTAAATTATGGGCTAATGTACTACCTGACATTTCAGGGGCCCGGGGCAACACTAGAACTAGGGGCCCTTAATGTAATCATCAAAATAATGATATATACTAAAATTATATAATAAAAAAGTTAAGATGCATCCAAAATCAAAATTTATATAATGAATAACTCATATATATTATTTTTTAAAAAATCTATCATTCCATAGATGTAAAGTCTTTGATGATCATACCAATATTATCTTCCAACAATTTCTATGAACTTTTCCTAGAGGCATCTGTTAGATAAATATATATCTCAATCCTAATAAATGATAGAATTGTAAACCGCAATGTAATTTGAATTCAAATTAAACATAAATTTGCTACATGTGCTACACATCCATTCGGTATTTGAGATGATGGAAATTACACACCTTGACGGCTTGGCTGTTGAGAACGATCGAACTGGCGAACTAGCAGGAGCAGCGAGAAGGATTTGATTGAAGCAGGGACTAGACTAGCAGAGGTGGGGAGGATGGCAGGGACGGTTCACCGGCCTTCAATGTCACTAGAGGGCGGCAGGGAATTGTTGAACGCCCACGGTCTGCCATGGTGACTTTGGATTAGGTTTTTTTGGAAACCGAATATGAGGGAGTCGGTGAGACAGATATGGAGAAAGAGGAAACGAGGATCACGGTAGGAGATTTCGTCCAGCGCATGCCCAGGGATCACGGCGATCATCTAGCGATTGCAATTCTGTTAGGAAAAAACTCGCGATTACAACTTGTAGCTAGGGATACCTGCTACCTGTGTACGTGTTTACCTTCCTCCTCCCTGCCTACTTTGTGTACGTGCACCTGGCCGGGGCCCCTTAGGACTTGGGGGCCCGGGGCGGCCGCCCCCCCGCCCCCCCTCAGGGCCGGCCCTGTGCTAATAGCTACTGTAGACAAAAACAGGAAACTTGCACATTTGCGGGTACATAAATTAAATTTTCGGTAGTGTACCATGAAAAACATTGTTCTGTTTTTGTTTCCATTTTCACGAGATCCTTTCTATTTTTTGCCCCCAGTCAATAAATTTCCATTTCTTACATATTATTCGCTGAATTTTCGTATTTTTGGAATAGAAATAAAGTTACATTTTAATCTCTATCCAAAAAGATAAAAAATGATATATTTGAATGTTTGGTAAAAACATTTGCTTTTTGTTTAATGGAATGCTAGAAAAAACCTCAGGTGCGGATAATAATGTAAACTATGAGAATTGGATATAGACTTAAAAGTCCACAAAACAAATGACTAAGAAGTAAGTGGTGCATGAAATTTTCAGGACAATTAAGTGTGTGTTTTCATAGTGGTCTGTGGATAGGAAGGGCAAAGCCACATGACAATGACAGATTAAGCAGCTTTAAATTGGTTGGTACTAAGGAAATATAAGAGCGTTTAGATCACTACTCTAAACACTCTGACATGGCAGAGGGAGAAGTATACAAGTTCTATGTGGAAAGTACTACTTGTTCTAAGTGCAAAGCACGGTGGAGTCTAGCTATTGGCTAGCTAGTGACAAACTGACACTGTAGGAGTAAGTGGCATGGCCTTGGTAAATGTGGTTTTTGACACTGATGTGCTTGACTACGTGGCAGCGCTAGTACTAAACAGTGACATGCTTTAGATATTAAACCCATTTCGCGTCGCGCAAATGGCGCTCTCTCGCGCGTGCCACGTCGTCTCTGTGGCGCTGTTACTTTCAAGGGTTTTTACTGGAGGCGAGGAGAAAGAGAAAAAAAGCAATAAACGCAGCGATTGGGTGGTCGTTTCCTTCCCAACGAAGGCAGCTCCGCATTGGGTCGCACGCGGGTCTTCCTCTCCGCCTCTCTCCCCCACACGCCGCCAGCCAGAGCCACCTCCTCCTCTTCCTGTTTGTCTTCCCCTCTCGCTGAAGAAGATCCACGGGACACCGCTCTTCCTCTTCTCCGTATTGATGGTGAGCAAGAAGATGGGGCGGTTTGGGCGAGGGCTCCAGTGCCACCTCCCTTGAACGAGGGATCTCGCCGGCGTGATCTCTCGACACGGCGAAGAAAAGGGGAGTACCACAATGTCGATCAGAGAAGGCGAAGGGGATGGGTGGTAGTGGATGCCAGCGATTGTGGCGGATCAACGTTGCTGGCTCCCCACCGGCCTCCTTCGTCTCCCAAACACATATGGCTCCCACCCTTCCTCTGATGTGGTGTCGTGGGAGCAAGAACAAGAGCAGGCATGGTTTGTATCTACATCCAGTGTTCACATGGCCAGATCGATGGATCTCACTCTGGTCGGCTAGGAGGGGCAGCGCCGAGGCGGCGAGGAAGTGGCCGGGGACAAGGCCCAGGGCGGCAAAGCCAACCTGAGCAAGGTGCTGCCGGCCACCTTCCAGAAAATCACAGGTTAGATTTATAATCGATGCAAGTTTCTTTCAGTAAACCATGCCCTCAGTTTATCTCATTTTGCGGTTATTCGAGCGCCTATTTATTGTTGTTCAGTACCTATAAAATTTCAAAGCTGAGCTCGTCTCGTCACACATATCCTACTGGGTGCTTGCCTATTGGATCAGTGCCTAAATCATTCCCACCATTTGAGCACCCAAGCCATCAACTTCTAGAGAGAAAAAAAATCCATTCTAGCAACAAAGATTCATTTCTAAACAACTGGTATGCTTGCAAGTTCTAATTTCCTTCAAATAATTATTTATCAATGCTATCCATTCCTTTGTTTCGTCCTAAGTTTGACATGGTGATGCCATTGTTGTTTGTTTGTGAAGGTACAATAAGTTCAAGAATAAATACGTTGATGAGCCTAAGAAGTTTAGAATCGGTTTCAGTGAGGTGCAGCTTCCTCTCATATTCTCTTGTTGTGGCAACTTTATAACTGTTTGTTAAAGAAAAGTAGTTTACAACTAAAGTAGTGTACAAAGTCTGTCAAGTTTAACTATTATGTTTTACTACAATGATTGCTCTTTAATTTCCAGCTACTAGAATCTTAAAAGTGAGGTTGCTTTCCAACTACAATTGTATAATTTAGAAGTGATTATCATGTTTGAGAAGGATGATCAGTCCGTTTTGGTGTACATGATAGTATGATCCTTTTTAATGGATTTCTTATATGGCGTCACGACTTCTTTCACTCGGTTTTCTGTTGAGTGATCGAGTGTGTAGTGTACTCAGGGTGTCCTGCACTTTATGTAAGACTGTAAAGATAGGATTCATAGTGTTTTTGGAAAGGTTGGCTGGTCTTTGTGGTCCCTAAGAAACGTGTTTGAACGTTGATCGATCGGGCAATAGTGGAGAAGGAAAATGAAAGCACTGCTGTAGTCAAACACTCGAGCTGGAGATGCGTGTGATGCATTATACGGGTGAGGTGACATTTTTATAGGTTGGTTTGGTAGGATTCAAATGACATTTGTATGATAGACTGCTTTGACTTAATTAACTTACACCTTAAGTTTATCTACATTAAACCATCATAGTATATAAAAAGTAAATGTATTGTTATCATGTATATCCTGAAATCCACATAATAAGAACAGGGTATTAATTGGATGTTATGCACTAGACATTGCAGCACAATGATTGGATCCTTGATGAAGATACAAAGGCACTCCGTTTTCTTCAGGTAGTGCACATTTATATGGAGCCAGTTTGTTGTATTTGGATATCTCATCATGTCCATATTTCATTGTTGTAAATTCTCCCTGGTTCTACAATGTACTATGCATGTCCTGTCTGTTGGCAATGCGCTGGCCTCCATATGCTTGCCATCCATTCTTCATCATCTCCAAGCAGTTGTGTGGCAGTGACTCGACATGGGCGGAGTCCGTGGTGGCCTGCTCGAGGCTTTCAGCCGGAGATCCACGGCTCGCTCGCGTTGTCGCTACCCTCTGCCTCTCCCTCACGCAACAACCTTCTTGACGATATGGTCTTCCTCCTCTCCCCATCCCTTAATTTCTAGGGTTTTGAACTTGGCCCAGTAGCTGATTCATGGGCTTGTGTAAAACGACCTTGTGGCTGGATGCAGGGTGCTCCTTTCTCTAGCACCTCCCACCGCAGGTTGTACATCCCCACGTGAGGTCCCCCTTCTTATCTATATGTCTACTTTATTTTAATTCAGTAGCATATATGTGTGATATCTTGGTCAGGAAACGGACATTCTCTATTACTATTTTTTAAACATTTCCATTGCCCTGTTGTCCGTTAGACACCCTTAAACTACCAAAAAAGACGAATTACTTCACACTTTCAGTACTCTTGAGTTCTCGCCAGTCTGATTCCTTACCGGAATGACCACTAGATAATCTATTGGTAAGAGATGAATAGTCTGATCATTTACTATGTGAAAAGGGGGCACGATTAGGACGTGCAGAGCATATACATGATATAATAGTTCACTCTTTTTACCTGTTAGATAAACCTTTATTTAAGCTTTGGAGGTAACATGTGTGTACATGCATAGTGGCACACTCGCACATTTTCTGATTCTGTGCATGAATTATACCTTCAAACAATGAAAGAAACATTGCAGTACTTCATTTGAAATATTGTTGAGGGCTGAGACATTTGATTCTGCTATTTGAAGTGAATGATGAAATTCTTCTGCAGAAGTTATATGGTTATCGGTTTATACTCTTATTCTCCAGACTTCAGGAGGTTCTGGGAAGAACTCTGCTCTTCTATCTCTGAAAAGGTATCTTGACACTTCTTATGTCGATAAATTTCCTGGTTAAAACAGTATCTTGTGCAGCAAGCTAACTTGAACCATCATTCTCTTTTTTGAGTTAAGTACCTATTTAGCCTCTTCTCACTCTTAACTGCTTGAACTGATGTAGAAGGACTTGATTTTTCAAAGTTACTAGGCTTGCATTTTTCTTCTTTCTCAGCCCTATCTTTTCTCAGGAGGTCTATATTGACTCGTGCCCTGTGCTGTCGAGAGACCGTGGGCTTCCCTCATATTATACATCTTTCGCTCTCGACAAGGTAGATATGATTGACATATCCTGATTTTTATTAATTCCTCGTTCCCTACACTTATAATTTAGCTTTATCACAAGGTATTTTTGAATCTTTTATCTTGAACTAGCATTGATTTAGGATGAATGACATGTGCAGCTACACTTCATTTAATAGGCTGCTCTCTTTTTTGTGATGGATTTTGACCTCTACATTCATGATGACTAAACCCATCTTTCTCTCATTGTTTTTTTATTTGTGATTTGTGCTGTCAACGAGGCGTTTGATGAAAAACCAAGCAACACGCATGTGAGATGTGAGATGTGAGATCGACTATTTAATTTGCTGCTGTTATTGACAAGTGCTCCAAATTGTATGAAAATCTCTTCTATCGCTGTAGTAAATAGAAAGCAGATGCTCCTTGCATAGTTTCCAATTCTCTTTTTGTAAATTTAGACTAAGCTATGTCGTGGCACTGTGTGTCCCTTGGGCCGCTATCAAGGTAGATATGTAGAAATATATGGCTAATTATGGCATGTGTAGATTTGTTTGGTTAGATAAATGTGGAATGAAATATTTCTTTTCTCTTTGTTGACAGTAAAAAACAATCCACTCCAGTTCACCAGGTCCCAAAATTTTGATAGCTAAAAAATTTGGTCTGATCAAATACATTTTCTTTTTTTGAACAATCACGAGGGGGAGAGGGTGACCACCTGAATATATTACTCAAAGAACGCCCAAGGGCGAGTTACATCATAGATTACAGCGAGAGGAGAGGTACAAGTGCCAAGACATGGCAGCCCCCTACTTATAGGGTGATTAAATATGTTGTGATGAAACATCTTCGAGTATTGTGGTTATTAGTCTCAATTACTCTTATATGTTCTTTCTTATATGTTTGCACCAGATTCAAGCACCAGTTCTATGGAATTGGAATGAAAAACACTCGCGTCTAAGCACTTGCGATCCTCGTAATAGCAAGTTTGTAATAAATTCTGGAACTCCTCTGAAGGCTAAAGTTAGCAAAGATAGCATATTCACCTATATTGAAATAATTGTACATAAGTGCCATCAAGAATTAGGGCAGGTCGTAAAGCAAGATAGATGCGCACCAGACCGCCTCAAGAGACGCGCCCGGGGCGCGTCCCAGCCACTAGTCCTATTTGAAAGGTTTTTGAATGTGCTTTTGTCAAAAGTGAAAGTGAAATGTGAAACAATCATTGATCTCGTTTCATCCCCAAGAGCAAGACAACGCAGTGGAAAATGAACCTAGATGTCGCCTATATGTCAGAGACCTTATTATGCATGTTGAGGTAATCTGAATAAGATATACATGATCCATCTCGAATTAGTGCGACAACTCACCATCAAGGATTATCTATCTTACCATCCAGCGTTAGCCTATGGAATATGGGCAATTAAAGTTTCT
>NC_041392.1:737241078-737251110 GCF_002162155.2 Triticum dicoccoides | reverse complement strand
GGGGGGTCGACTCTCTTTTGTCCCGACATTTCTCTTTTTTTTTGGAGGTGAACCCTACATTTCTCTTTAGTGCCCACTATGAGAGCTGTGAAAGCTTCCCGGCCCATCTCCACTCTTTTTTCGGCGGCGTTGTCTGCTTGCATGGGAGTGGGAGTGGCGGTTGAATTTGTATATAATATGGGTAGGTGTAAGTCTAGTTTTGCTCAGCTTTGGAGAGGTTTAGTGTCATGTCGTAGACGAGTGTTATGTCATGTTAGAATTGAACTCCAATGTCGGCCAGCGGCATCGATCCTTCCTGTCAGCATTCATGGTGACCGGCGAGGCGAAAAGGAAGATCCATCGCGCTCCCTCCCAATAGGCCTGTCAAAGTGTCAGATCTGTTACAGCCCCATACTCTCCCCTCTTTCTCCATTGCCATGTAGGTGAAAGTTGGAGGAAGGCTAGATCAATGTGTTGTCCTCGGATCTGGCACTTCCAGAGATTTGGAAGCAGCCTTAGACTTTCACTATTTCATCCTCTATCACTAAATTGACCATGGTTGTCATAATAGTATATCAAATAATGTAGATTCTTCAACCCCCTTCGTGAAGCCCTCTTTCCCTTGGCTGCAGAAGGACTATATTGCAATTAAGTTTCTATCTTCGTGTTCTTGCAAGAAGAGATGGCATGGAGCTTGGATGGTGTATGCTTTGCGATGAGATGAGAGTGCGTGGACTTTTATAGTCATGATCACATCGATGGAAGTGCCAGTTGTGGAAGCGAAGGCTGTCTGGCAGACAAGTTACCGCGGACCCAGATGGAAGTGTAGGTGCCAATTTGGAGCAAAAAAGACATATTTGACTCTTTTTGCGAAATTTGGCATGAAATGACCCGATATGAATAAAAAAGTACAAATTGACCCTTTTTGGCAACTCTGTAGACCCTGAAGTTGCTGCTATATTGTGCAACTCCATACCCCATAGCTTTGTGACTTGGGGTAACGCTAATGAGTTGCATAGTTTAGAAGCAACACCAACATGTTTGGCGTCGTTAAAAAGGGCCAGATTGTGATAAAGTTTGGAGTACAAGCTATTTCATGCTAAACATTTCAAGAAGGGTCAAATATGCTATTTTAGCCTCAGTTCGGCTGGTGGATGTAACCTTAGGATCCTTTTTCATGCACTTGTAGCAATTTTGCTTTGGCATCTATTATTGTTGGCGCAAGCAGTGGAATGACTCATACGTACCAAGTCTAGTGACACTATTGTGTGGTAGAACTAGTAACTAATCCAAATAGATGCCTAATTAGTGAGCAGTCATGGTGTATTTGAGAGCATGGTACACGCGTAATTTTTCCTGCTTGTGATTTACTTTTACCTCCGGAAGAAAAAATGTTGGTACCCACTTTTTCCTGTTGTAAAATGAATAGGTGAAACAGCTATAGCTAGTTGGATAGCTGAATTAATAGTTGTTCTGATTAAATTGCCCGAGTTGCACATTTGTATAACCCTCTTAGAAGAACATGAGTTGGGTTTCGATGGTTTTATCTTGGACATCGCTACCTCATTCTAGATTTCCTTAACTGAAGGATGGATTGCATTTTGAAAACATGATGGGATAGGAAACAAGCGGCGAATGTTTCGACAATGAAAATAAAACACACATTGCCCATACAAAGTACACAAAATAAATAAGAGATGGGTTATTTAAAATAAAATGGCAGAAGCAAGGGGTAGGCATTTGTGGCAATGGCAGATGATGGTCTTTCACGTGCCACTTCAAGATATTTTGCTTGTACTCATGGCAAGATAACTTTTAATTTTGAGAAAGAAATTTCCTTGAATTCCAACTACCGTGCCAAGTTAATTAAGTTGCTTTTATTTTGGTACTGCATGGAAAAGTATACAGTGCATTAATTCTAGCTAGCTGGTGATGGCACTATACAAGGAGCAAGTCAAGTGGCAGCTAAAACCAATGCACATGTGAAATATTAGAGTGGGCACATGCTTTTAATTTCCTTTCAAATTGTGCTTTGTTTCAAAAGTGAAAGTGAAGTGCTAAGGATCCAGCTATCTCGCTTCACCACGAAATGAGGCTAAACGTTGAAAGTGTGCCTAGCTATCGCCTCTTGGTGATAATGTACCAGGAAGATATATCTCTACTTCTATAAAATACTCAGTTGGTGACGATGGTGCATCCGTCATCCATCATTTTTGACCAGTAGATTTGCATCTAACGGCTATGAGGTAAGTTGTGGTCTTTTTGCAACAATAGTCCACCTCTCTGCTCCAATTTGCAGAAAACCCTTTAGTATCTCGAAACCACCACATCCCTTCCTCACCTCATCAAAATAGCCCGAGAAATATATTTTGAGTGAAACAATTTTTAGTGATATATGTATATCGAAACTAGAGTGTTTTCTTTCAAGTTTGTGCACAAGTATTATTCTACTTTGGGTCCGTTGCAACGCACGGGCACATTGCTAGTACTATATGATCACAAAGATATATAAGATCCATTCCATCTGGGGTAAGTGTGGCTCACACTACCGATCAAATATTACATATAGTATACTGCATGGGGATCATAGAAAATGAGTTGGGTGTCGAATGAATAGTATGATTTATATTTTTAAAATCAAATCATATTTATATTAAGGAGTGAAAACACTTTGTCTTATCGAGGAAAACACGCTTAATTTTGTCCTTGCTCTATGATGCACCCTGCCGAGTCGCCATTTTCGGCGCAAGACGACAAGAGCTGAGAAGAACAATAGAAGCAGGATATGAGCTTTTGAACCAAGTGGCCACGGTCTCTTTTAATTAGGGTAAATCTCTGCATGCAAAATACCACTCCATTGGTTCGATAGATGATGCGTAGCATCCCCATCCTCTGCATCGTAAGTATGTGCTTTGATTAATTAGCAACCGAGTTGTCAATATTACCGCACCATTTGGCGCTAAAGAATCCGGTGACCACACATTAAAGCTGCACCATCTGATTGTTAACTTGACCATGACCCGCTGCACATGCACCACACATACACAAATGCTCTGGTCCCCAACACCCAAAACCATGTACATTTCAGTCACCAGCTAGCCGATGAATCTTTGGCCAGAGGAAAGGTAGATCTTTGAGAGAAGACGATACACATGATAAAAGGCCATCCATCATCACAAAAGAGCAGATATACTATTTAGATACGAGATGCAAAGTATATGCATGTCTGTATGATGTGCCCATCTTCAAATATACGATGATGATCTTATCCCCAACGTTACCTGGTTAGGCACCTTTGCCGAAAAGTTCCTTTGTTCATGTTCCTCCACATATATGCCAATCGTTCCACAATTTCCTCTAGTGCGCAGCTGTACCGATCATGCAAGGACCTGGTTTTCCATGTTTGTCCATGTAATGAACTATTTCTCTTTGAAATTTTAATTGAAACCCTAGCTTTAAGTCTCTTGATCTGGTGGGTCATCGTTTGATGTTTTATCCTGAATAGCTGATGTCAAGTTTGTCTTGGTCAGTGGTTTTCCCGTTTTGATTTTATGCTTTAAGTCTTCTTCCCCGACCCAGATTGCGGCGAAACAGTAATAACTCGACAAACATATGTTTGGCTTGCATAAATATTAGTACATGTAGTCTCCATTTTCTTTTCTTTTGTGAGAACGGTTACCTTATACTCCCTCTGTTTCAAATTTGAACTAAACCACGACATGAATTACGGAACTAAGGGAGTTATAAAATAGGATACATGCATCAATTAATCGAAAGAGATTCCCTCTTTTTGAGGCAGAAAAATTAACTATCCTGCTGCAAAAGTTGAAGATCAAACGTTAAAGCTTCCAGCAGGTCTCATTCTTTCATAGTCCCTGACTATTTATCAGCTGACATAAATTTGTCTCAGCTAGACATCACGTCCACATCAGGCATCTTACTTGAACGGCAATCAAGCTAGACTCAGGATGTGTTATCCTTGCACTTTAGTTTTCCTTCGAATGATCTCCATCAGTCGAGTTGCTATCATGTTGTGCTGTAATGAATGGGCGAATCGATTCTGATGGAGACTAAAAGTTTTATTGACTAAAACAGATGAAGCACCCAAAACACAATGAAAAAGGCAATAGATTCCGCCCTGCAAATATTCGTACAGTCCAAACGAAATTGAAGTTTTCTTCGATTAATGGAGATGCTCAATTGGTTGGAGAAGAAGAAGTGGACAAGAGGTGAATATCGCAAAAGGTAGAGAAATACACAATTACTAGCAGAGCATACAATTTATGTTTTGCTGGGTCGAATGCACCAAGCCAGCAATAAAGCCGAATTAAATGACAAATCTTAAGTAACACATAAGTTTTACTGTACAAAATGAACCAATGAACACAAATTGAATGTACAACGCGATCTAGCTAAAAAGCAGAGAGGGAGAGGAAAACAGGGCACAAGAACAACACTACAAACCTGATTAATTACAAACTAAGGTAAAAACGTGTCAGCGCCACCACCGGTCGGCGCCGCTAACTCGCCGCACCTCCCGCACCTGTTGTTTGCCGCCACCACGACCACCACCGTGGTCGTCGCTGGCGGCTGCGCGGGCATGGCAACGATGGGGGCACGACAGGAGGGGCATGTGGCACAGGTCCGGAGCCAGGCGTCGACGCATGCGACATGGAAACCGTGGCCGCACCGTGGGAGCACGCGCAGGGCCTCCCCCTCCGTGAACTCCGCCAGGCAGATCGCACACTCTGACGACGAGCATGTCGCCGGCGTCGGAGAAGCCCCGTTGGCGGCGAAGGGGATGGTGGGGAGCGCGTGGATGGCCTTCTTCTTGAGGCCCTTTGGGGGAGGAGGGGCGTGATCGGAGTATGAGGCCGAGCGGCGGCGGCGGCATGTGCACCGGGAGACGAGGGCGAGTCCAAGGACACAGACGAGCGCACATAGCAACGATGCTAGGATGAGCACCATGTCCGAGTTCACCGCCATCACAGGCGCCGTCTGCTGCTGCTCAGGGGCCTTCATGCTCACCGGTGACGACGACGGCTCGCCCGTGACAGTGTTCGCGAGGGCGGCGCCGTGCAGGAGGCTCGCCGGGGCGCGCATGGTGTTGTTTCTCTGTGCCTAGCTATGGTGTGTGGACTGTGGACTCTGTATCTAGCTTATCTTCGACTCTGAGCGTGCGTGTGTGCGATGCTCTGCTCTGCTCTCGACGTGGATTTTTATAGGCGAAAATTTTGTTTTTGCCACTCTAGATTTTGCCAATTTTCTTTATGCCATTGTAAATTTTGACATTTCAGTTTTGCCACTCTTAGCTTTTGACAAATATCACAATTGCTATTACGTGGCAAATACAAATTAATTTTGTTTCACTTTTGCCACTCTAGCTTTTGACAATGTATCACAATTGCCACTCTAATTTATTTTGGTTTTGCCACATAATGGCAATTGTGATATTTGTCAAAGACTCAGAGTGGCAAAACTGAAATGTCAAAATCTAGAGTGGTATAAGAAAAATTGTCAAAATCTAGAGTGGCAAAAATAAAATTTTCCCTTTTTATAGCGTGGAGGGGGTCATCCGGTCATGGTGGAAGGCAGAGCCAGCCAGCGGACAGGTAACGCCGGGGCCCACGGGGTAGTGGCGGGCGCCGATACAGCTCGTGCATGCCACTTTGGGGTGTTTCCCGCTGCACGCGTGGCTCCTTTTGATTTCTTTTTAGTAACAGAACTACGTGGATTCGTGGAAATTAAGCAAAGCACTAGAAATACCAGTAGTGATCAGTGGTAGAAATATCGGCTAAACGTCTGCTTTCCGAGAGAACCAGCCATGTGTGTTTGTGTATGTGTGAAAAGATGAGACACGCTTTACTTCTTTTTGACCTATGCTTTCTTTTTTTGCTCCCAAAGAAGAAGAAAACCTGCGGTGCCAATTGATTTCTTGTGGTAAAGTGGACTGGCGAAAGGGATTCGAGGCACCCCTTTTTTTTGACTAATATGCATAACATATCTCAAAAAAATTGCATAAACAAACTACCAATAATATGGTCTATCGGGGATATTTATAATAATGTCCCGTTGAAAAAAATGCCATCTTGCAAAGACAAAGAAATTTGCCATGGTCCATATAGTAAAACTGTCACGATCCATAAACTACATTTGCCGTGCTCCATAAACTATATTTGCCATGGTACAATATAAAGTAGTTTTTTCCATGTCGTGATTTTTTTTCTTTTTGCCATGATGCATAAACTACATTTGCCATGCTACATGAATTTAAATTGCCATGGTTCCACAAAAATTACTTTGCTGCCATGTCGCAAAGAAATAAAATAGACATGATCCATAAACTAGAATTCCGTGCTCCATGAACCAAAATTGCCATGGTCCCATAAAAAAATATACATTTGCCATGTTGTAAAGAAATAAAATTGCCATGATACACAACCTACATTTGCCATGCTCCATGAACTTCAATTGCCATGGTACCCTAAAAAGTTATTTTTTTTGTTTACCATGTTACAAAGAAAGAAAATTGCCATGATATACTATTAAAGACTTTACGATGCTACTATGGAGGAAAGAGTTTGCCATGGTTTGTTACACTAATTTGTCGTCAAGGTATATGAATTTGACCATCAGATTTCATGAGAAACTAAAATTTGCCATGGAAAAATTTGAGACATGCCAAAAACTATTAAATTGTCATGCGATCAAGGAAAATTAAAATTTGCCATATTTTGGGTAAAGCATGTTCATACTTTGCCATGATACGTAAGGAAAACTCCATGTACTTGCCATGATACGTAAGATATTTGCACGGGAAAGACGCACACATGGCCCCCAGGGACCCAGCCACATCGTCGATGTTGAAGCGGTCTCCATTAATGGCCATTACGATGCTCTTGCTGAAATTAACTCTGAGTCCAGTGGTGTCTCCAAAAGCACTAAGGATAGATCGCAGTGCAAGCACCCCCTGCCGGACTGGGTTGAGGAGGATGGCCACGTCATCGGCGTACATGGAAGTGCAGTACGCCGGTACCCTAGCCCTAATCCTAGTAATGGCGACCTGCTATTATTTTTATTGAAGGAGATATCGACATAGTATCTTATAGTGAAAACACTGTCTTATCAAGGAACCACGCTTAATTTTGCCCTTGCTCTGTGATGCACCCTGCCGGCTGCCGAGTCGCCATTTTTGGCGCAAAACGACAAGAGCTGAGAAGAACAATAGAAGCACAATATGGACTTTTGAACCAAGTGATCATCCTTTTAATTGGGGTTAATGTCTGCATGCAAAATACAACTCCATTCGTTCGATACAGGATGCGTGATTAACTTAACAAAGTAGTACATTGTGGAAAGCAACAACTATCTATCTATCTATCTATCTATCTATCTATCTATCTATCTATCTATCTATTGTAAGTGAGTGATGGATCATACATTACATTTTTGATCAGTCCCATGTTATATGTTAGGTTGTCTTGGTAAGTTATGTTATAAGAGAATAGCACCCCGACCTCTGCGTACGTAAGTCTGTGCTTTGATTAATTAGCAACCTAGGTCAATCTTGCCGCTCTTTTGTGCATCTACTCCCACTATCTATATCTCCCTCACGGTATTTTCAATGACGACCTACAAATTTTCTTCCACATCCTTCCATGGACAGGGGGACCAGTCCGCAAATACATATGCGAGTGGCCGCCATCCAAAGCTGCCTGCATACATTCGGCCTCCCTCATTTTTATAAAAGTCAACACGTTCAAATAGCCGCATACATAGAGTTTAGACGTTCGAATAGCCGCATACATGGAGTACAGCCGTTCAAATATCCATATGCAGCACTAGTTCAAATTTTAAAAAGTTCAAATGTAACATTTCAACGTTCTTGTCCCCTTTAAGCGCCAATTGATGCTTTAGGGACCAGTTCTTCCTCCAGCTGTTCGTGAGTTGGTTGATGCAGAATATTTTTGTTGCATTTGACTAAACTCTTCAAATATGGCAAAATTCTGGTCTAGAAGTTCGATAGGATCACCCATGTTGTCAAATTTTAGAGCCGCGGCAGCATCCTGACTCCCATCCTCGACGATCATGTTGTTCACGATCACACATGTCATCACCTCTCACAAGGTCTCCAGATCCCTTTGTTTAGCAGGTCCATGAACAACTGCAGAACGGTCCTGCAGAATTCCAAATGCCCGCTCGACATTCTTTCTAGATGCTTCTTGTCTTTGGGCAAAAGTGAGACTTTTTCAGGCCAACTGGTTAAACATAGTGCTGACAAAGGTAGCCCACAAATAATATATACTGCCAACCAGATAGTAGCCCATATTGTACTCATGTCAACCAGATAGTAGCCCACAGAGGAGCTTTTCCTTCGGCGAGCCTCACAAACAATGATGATCGCTGCAGCACATTGATGTCACTATGAGACCCGTGCATGCCAAAGAAAGCGTGCCAAATCCAAAAATTATTGTGATGCAACTGCTTCAAGAATTATGGTGGGCTTATTAACATGACACTGATATTGCCCTTGTACGACCTTCAGGCAGTTCTTTTATTTGCAATGCATATAGTCAAGAGATCTAAGCAAACCTCGTCACCCTCTTGCTTCTGAGGTTGCCAAGAGCCTCTCAGTGTTTGCCACAGTTGGTTCTCTCAGGTAATGATGTCCAAATACCTTGACCATGATAGTTGCAAACCTGACCATCCGTAGTTACTCGTCCCACGAATCATCTGCCGTACCATATGCAAGCATCAGATGTGCGGCCATGCTCTTGTGGTAACCACAGAAGCCAACCATTCCCACGACGTCCTTCTTCAAGATGAAGTAGTGATCATAAGACCAGGCGTCATGGTACAAACGATCGAAGACAGTCTTGCACATCCGAAATCACAATTGGAAATGGTCAGCGAAGAGTGCACTAGGGGCCAAGTAGTCCGCCATCAGTGTCAAATGGTCGCGCGCCCTATTGCGTTGAGCACTCGATGGCTCTTGATGGATCCCCTTGAAATTGAGAACATCCTCCTTCACACACTCCACCTCTTAAATGATCGCTTGCATCATCATTGTCTCATCTGTGTAGTCCTCCTTGTCGGACAAGCCGTCAGACGACTCAAAATAGTGGTCGTATATGTACTCCAAATCGGAATCCATTGCTTGAAAGAAGAAGCAAAAACTTTTTTAGCTCCGGCAATTCATCGAATAGTTGACGGGCATGGTGAGTATAGCAGTAGCGGATAGTACCTGGCGGGGTGGAAGGAGGACAGGGGTTGAACGACGACGGAGGAGAAGCGGGGTGGAGCCCGACTAGAATACCGGTGGTGACAAAGACATAGAGATTCAGCGGGGGTGTGGCGTGACGGCCGGGGTGGTGGAGCTGCAGCGAAGGCAAGAGAGAAAGAAGGAAGGAGGAAAATGGGGAGGATGGAGGCACGAGTCCAGAAAGAGTTTTGGATGGGTCGGGGGTGCGGAGCCTACGTGGTTGCTGCCCGAACTCCTGCAAGGCCCCCCCCCCCACATTTGTCTCGGGTTTGCCAGAAAAAGTACGTTTGGACCGCTCGGTGGACCGGTACACCCCCGCATTGGATCGCAAATCATGTCTAGACCACGCGGTCCGGCCAGTTGCGGGCGGTTTGAGGGTCTGTCTCTAAGATGCCCTGATGCATCAACTTTACTTCTCTGGTGCGGCTTCATGTTATGAGATACGCATGTATGCAGCACGTATGAATCATCTATATATCACTGGGGACTTTGGTTCAAACAAGTGTGGTTGGATGGTTAGAGGGACTGTAGTATCCCTAGCCCATCAGGGTTCAAATCCTGGTGCTCGCATTTATTTCTGGATTTATTTTAGGATTTCTGGCGATGCGCATTCAGTGGGAGGAGACGTTCCTGTCGACGACGAGGCGCCTACGGTGACTTTGTAAATCTCAAGATGATATGTCAGCTCAGTCATTCAGAGGTGCTCATAGGGGTAGGGTGTGCGTGTGTGCGTTCATAGAAGTGAGTGTATGTTCGCGTGTATATGAGCGCTTGTGTTTGTACTGATGTTA
>NC_041392.1:737225597-737240851 GCF_002162155.2 Triticum dicoccoides | reverse complement strand
AATTTAATCTGCGCCATCTGATCGTTTAAGTTGAGCACGAGCCGTTGCTCACCACACATACACAGACGCTCTTGTTAGAGTTAAGTTGACCCAAAACCATGGACATTTCAGTCACCATCTAGCAAATGAATCTTGTTAGAGTTAACCTTGTTCTACATATTTATTTCACCTTGATTTCTTGTTGGAAATATGCCCTAGAGGCAATAATAAATTGGTTATTATTATATTTCCTTGTTCATGATAATCGTTTATTATCCATGCTAGAATTGTATTGATAGGAAACTCAGATACATGTGTGGATACATAGACAACACCATGTCCCTAGTAAGCCTCTAGTTGACTAGCTCGTTGATCAATAGATGGTTACGGTTTCCTGACCATGGACATTGGATGTCATTGATAACGGGATCACATCATTAGGAGAATGATGTGATGGACAAGACCCAATCCTAAGCCTAGCACAAAGATCGTGTAGTTCGTATGCTAAAGCTTTTCTAATGTCAAGTATCATTTCCTTAGACCATGAGATTGTGCAACTCCCGGATACCGTAGGAATGCTTTGGGTGTGCCAAACGTCACAACATAACTGGGTGGCTATAAAGGTACATTACAGGTATCTCCGAAAGTGTCTGTTGGGTTGGCACGAATCGAGACTGGGATTTGTCACTCCGCGTAAACGGAGAGGTATCTCTGGGCCCACTCGGTAGGACATCATCATAATGTGCACAATGTGATCAAGGAGTTGATCACGGGATGATGTGTTACGGAACGAGTAAAGAGACTTGCCGGTAACGAGATTGAACAAGGTATCGGGATACCGACGATCGAATCTCGGGCAAGTATCGTACCGATAGACAAAGGGAATTGTATACGGGATTGATTAAGTCCTTGACATCGTGGTTCATCCGATGAGATCATCGTGGAACATGTGGGATCCAACATGGATATCTAGATCCCGCTGTTGGTTATTGACCGGAGAGTCATCTCGGTCATGTCTGCATGTCTCCCGAACCCGTAGGGTCTACACACTTAAGGTTCGGTGATGCTAGGGTTATAGAGATATTAGTATGCGGTAACCCGAAAGTTGTTCGGTGTCCCGGATGAGATCCCGGACGTCACGAGGAGTTCCGGAATGGTCCGGAGGTAAAAAATTATATATAGGAAGTGCTATTTTGGCCATCGGGACAAGTTTTGGGGTCACCGGTATTGTACCGGGACCACCGGAACGGTCCCGGGGTTCCACTGGGTGGGGCCACCTACCCCGGGGGGCCACATGGGCTGTAGGGGGTGCGCCTTGGCCTATATGGGCCAAGGGCACCAGCCCCAAGAGGCCCGTGCGCCAAGAGTAGAGGAAAAGGGAGAGTCCTAAAGGGGGAAGGCACCTCCGAGGTGCCTTGGGGAGGATGGACTCCTCCCCCCCTTGGCCGCACCCTTCCTTGGAGGAAGGGGCAAGGCTGCGCCCTCCCCCTCTCCCTTGGCCCTATATATAGTGGGGGGAAGGGAGGGCAACCATACCTAAGCCCTGGCGCCTCCCTCTCCCTCCCATGACACATCTCCCTCCTCCCACAGCGTTTGGCGAAGCCCTGTTGGAATCCCGCTACTTCCACCACCACACCGTCGTGCTGTTGGATCTCCATCAACCTCTCCTCCCCCCTTGCTGGATCAAGAAGGAGGAGACGTCGCTGCTCCGTACGTGTGTTGAACGCGGAGGTGCCGTCCGTTCGGCGCTAGGATCATCGGTGATTTGGATCACGACGAGTACGGCTCCACCAACCCCGTTCTCTTGAACGCTTCCACGCGCGATCTACAAGGGTATGTAGATCCACTCCTCCCTCGTTGCTAGATGACTCTATAGATAGATCTTGGTGACACATAGGAAAATTTTGAATTTATGCTACGTTCCCCATCAGTGGTATCAGAGCTAGGTCTATGCGTAGTTACTATGCACGAGTAGAACACAAAGTAGTTGTGGGCGTTGATTTTGTTCAATATGCTTACCGTTACTAGTCTAATCTTGATTCGGCGGCATTGTGGGATGAAGCGGCCCGGACCGACCTTACACGTACTCTTACGTGAGACTGGTTCCACCGACTGACATGCACTAGTTGCATAAGGTGGCTAGCGGGTGTCTGTTTCTCCCACTTTAGTCGGATCGGATTCGATGAAAAGGGTCCTTATGAAGGGTAAATAGCAATTGGCATATCACGTTGTGGTTTTTGCGTAGGTAAGAAACGTTCTTGCTAGAAACCCATAGCAGCCACGTAAAACATGCAAACAACAATTAGAGGACGTCTAACTTGTTTTTGCAGGGTATGCTATGTGATGTGATATGGCCAAAAGGATGTGATGAATGATATATGTGATGTATGAGATTGATCATGTTCTTGTAATAGGAATCACGACTTGCATGTCGATGAGTATGACAACCGGCAGGAGCCATAGGAGTTGTCTTGATTTATTTATGACCTGTGTGTCAACATAAACGTCATGTAATTACTTTACTTTATTGCTAACCGTTAGCTGTAGTAGTAGAAGTAATAGTTGGCGAGGCAACTTCATGGAGACACGATGATGGAGATCATGGTGTCATGCCGGTGACAAGATGATCATGGAGCCCCAAGATGGAGATCAAAGGAGCTATATGATATTGGCCATATCATGTCACTATTATTTGATTGCATGTGATGTTTATCATGTTTATACATCTTGTTTACTTAGAACGACGGTAGTAAATAAGATGATCCCTCACTAAAATTTCAAGAAGGTGTTCCCCCTAACTGTGCACCGTTGCGAAAGTTCATCGTTTCGAAGCACCACGTGATGATCGGGTGTGATAGATTCTTACGTTCACATACAACGGGTGTAAGACAGATTTACACACGCGAAACACTTAGGTTGACTTGACGAGCCTAGCATGTACATACATGGCCTCAGAGCACAAGAGACAAAAAGGTCGAGCATGAGTCGTATGGTAGATACGGTCAACACAAAGATGTTCACCGATGTTGACTAGTCCGTCTCACGTGATGATCGGGCACGACCTAGTTGACTCGGATCATGTAATCACTTAGATGACTAGATGGATGTCTATCTGAGTGGGAGTTCATAAGATGAACTTAATTATCCTGAACATAGTCAAAAGGTCTTCGCAAATTATGTCGTAGCTCGCGCTTCAGTTCTACTGTTTAGTTATGTTCCTAGAGAAAATTTAGTTGAAAGTTGATAGTAGCAATTATGCGGACTAGGTCCGTAAACTGAGGATTGTCCTGATTGCTTCATAGAAGGCTTATGTCCTTAATGCACCGCTCAGTGTGCTGAACCTCGAACGTTGTCTGTGGATGTTGCGAACATCTGACATACACATTTTGATAACTACATGATAGTTCAGTTAAACGGCTTAGAGTTGAGGCACCGAAGACGGTTTTGAAACGTCGCGAAACATATGAGATGTTTCGAGGGCTGAAATTGGGATTTCAGGCTCGTGCCCACGTCAAGAGGTATAAGACCTCCGACGATTTTCATAGCCTGCAAACTAAGGGAGAAAAGCTCAATTGTTGAACTTGTGCTCAGATTGTATGAGTACATCAATCAATTGAATCGAGTGGGAGTTGATCTTCCAGATGAGACAGTGATGTTTCTCCAAAGTCATTGCCACCAAGCTGCTAGAGCTTCGTGATGAACTATAATATATCAGGGACATATATGATGATCCTTGAGATATTCGCGATGTTTGACACCAAAGTAGAAATCAAGAAGGAGCATCAATTGTTGATGGTTGGTGAAACCACTAGTTTCAAGAAGGGCAAGGGCAAGAAGGGATACTTCATGAAACGGCAATTCAGCTGCTGCTCTGGTGAAGAAACCCAAGGTTGAACCCAAACCCGAGACTAAGTGCTTCTGTAATAAGGGGAACAGCCAATGGAGCAGAATTACCCTAGATACTTGGTAGATGAGAAGGCTGGCAAGGTCGATAGAAGTATATTGGATATACATTGTGTTGATGTGTACTTTACTAGTACTCCTAGTAGCACCAGGGTATTAGATACCGGTTCGGTTGCTAAGTGTTAGTAACTCGAAATAAAAGCTACGGTATAAACGGAGACTAGCTAAAGGTGAGCTGACGATATGTGTTGGAAGTGTTTCCAATGTTGATATGATCAAGCATCGCACGCTCCCTCTACCATCGAGATTGGTGTTTGTGTTGAGCATAGACAAGATTGGATTATGTCTATCGCAATACGGTTATTCATTTAAAGAGAATAATGGTTACTCTGTTTATTTGAATAATACTTTCAATGGTCTTGCACCTAAAATGAATGGTTTATTGAATCTCGATCGTAGTGATACACATGTTCATGCCAAAAGATATAAGATAGTAATGATAGTACCACCTACTTGTGGCACTGCCACGTAAGTCATATCGGTATAAAACGCATGAAGAAGCTCCATGTTGATGGATATTTGGGCTCACTCGTTTTTGAAAAGTTTGAGACATGCGAACCATGTCTATTGATGTATATGCATGAAGAAACTCCATGCAAATGGATCGTTTGGACTCACTTGATTTTGAATCACTTGAGACATGCAAATCATACCACATGGGCAAGATGACTGAACGCCTCGTTTTCAGTAAAATGGAACTAGAAAGCAACTTGTTGGAAGTAATACATTTTGATGTGTGCAGTCCAATGAGTGCTGAGGCGTGTAGTGGATATCGTTATGTTCTTACTTCACAGATGATTTGAGTAGATGTTGAGTATATTTACTTGATGAATCACGAGTCTGAATTATTGAAAGGTTCAAGTAATTTCAGGGTGAAGTTGAAAGATTGTCGTGACAAGAGGATAAAATATCTATGATATGATCATAGAGATGAATATCTGAATTACGAGTTTGGCATGGAATTAAGACATTGTGGAAATTGTTTCACACCTAATACAGCCTGGAACACCATAGTGTGATGGTGTGTCCGAACATCATAACTGCACCCTATTGGATATGATGCATATCATGATGTCTCTTATCGAATTACCACGATATGGGTTAGGCATTAGAGACAACCACATTTACTTTAAATAGGGCACCACGTAATTCCGATGAGATGACACCGTGGTTTAGAGAAACCTAAGCTGTCATTTCTTAAAAGTTTGGGGCTGCGACGCTTATGTGAAAAGTTTCAGGCTGATAAGCTCGAACCCAAAGCGGATAAATGCATCTTCATAGGACACCCAAAACAGTTGGGTATACCTCCTGTCTCAGATCCGAAAGCAATAAGGGATTGTTTCTAGAATCGGGTCCTTTCTCGAGGAAAAGTTTCTCTCGAAAGAATTGAGTGGGAGGATGGTGGAGACTTGATGAGGTTATTGAACCGTCTCTTCAACTAGTGTGTGGCAGGGCACAGGAAGTTGTTCCTGTGGCACCTACACCAATTGAAGTGGAAGCTTATGATAGTGATCATGAAACTTCAGATCAAGTCACTACCAAACCTCGTAGGATGAGAAGGATGCGTGCTACTTCAGAGTGGTACGTAATCCTGTCTTGGAAGTCATGTTGCTAGACAACAATGAACCTACGAGCTATGGAGAAGCGATGGTGGGCCTGGATTCCGATAAATGGCTCGAGGCCATAAAATCCGAGAGAGGATCCATGTATGAAAACAAAGTGTAGACTTTGGCAGAACTACTTGATGGTCGTAAGGCTGTTAGGTACATATGGATTTTAAAAGAAAGACGGACAATGATGGTAAATGTCACCATTAAGAAAGCTCGACTTGTCGTTAAGATGTTTTCCGACAAGTTCAAGGAGTTGACTCCGATGAGATTTTCTCACTCGTAGCGATGCTAAGAGTCTGTTGGAATTATATTAGCGATTTTACTGCATTATTTGTGAAATCTTGCAAATAGGATGTCAAAACATTGTTTTCTCGACGGTTTTCTTGAGGAAAGGTTGTATGTGATACAACCGGAAGGTTTTGTCAATCCTGAAAGATGCTAATAAGTATGCAAAGCTTCAACAATCCTTCTAAGGACTGGAGTAAGCATCTCGGAGTTGGAATGTACGCTTTGATGAGATGATCAAAGATTTTGGGTGTATACAAAGTTTATGAGAAACTTGTATTTCCAAAGAAGTGAGTGGGAGCACTATAGTATTTCTGATAAATATATGTTGTTGACATATTGTTGATCAGAAATGACGTAGAATTTCTGGAAAGCATATAGGGTTATTTGAAAAGTGTTTTTCAATGGAAAGCCTGGATTAAGCTACTTGAACATTGAGCATCAAGATCTATAAGGATAGATCAAAACGCTTAATGGTACTTTCAAATGAGCACATACCTTGACATGATCTTGAAGGTGTTCAAGATGGATCAGTCAAAGAAGGAGTTCTTGCCTGAGTTGTAAGGTATGAAGTTAAGACTTAGAGCTCGACCACGGCAGAATAGAGAGAAAGGACGAAGGTCATCCCCTATGCTTTAGACGTAGGCTCTACAGTATGCTATGCTGTGTACCGCACCTGAAGTGTGCCTTGCCTTGAGTCAGTCAAGGGGTACAAGAGTGATCCAAGAATGGATCACAGGACAGCGGTCAAAGTTATCCTTAGTAACTAGTGGACTAAGGAATTTTCTCGATTATGGAGGTGGTAAAAGAGTTCGTCGTAAAGGGTTACGTCGATGCAAGCTTAACACCTATCCGGATAGCTCTGAGTAGAGATATCGGATACGTATAATGGAGCAACAATTTAGAATAGCTCCAAGTAGAACAGTTATTTGAAGTGGCTCCAAATGTATCATAGAAGTTGCATCTACAAGATGACATAGAAATTTGCGAAGTGCATACGGATCTGAATGTTGCAGACCCGTTGACTATAACCTCTCTCTCAAGCATAACATGATCAAACCCAGAACTCTTTGGGTGTTAGTCACATGGGGATGTGACCTTGAGTGTTAATCACATATCGATGTGAACTAGATTATTGAATCTAGTGCAAGTGGGAGACTGTTGCAAATATGCCCTAGAGGCAATAATAAATTGGTTATTATTATATTTCCTTGTTCATGATAATCGTTTATTATCCATGCTAGAATTGTATTGATAGGAAACTCAGATACATGTGTGGATACATAGACAACACCATGTCCCTAGTAAGCCTCTAGTTGACTAGCTAATTGATCAATAGATGGTAACGGTTTCCTGACCATGGACATTGGATGTCATTGATAACGGGATCACATCATTAGGAGAATGATGTGATGGACAAGACCCAATCCTAAGCCTAGCACAAAGATCGTGTAGTTCGTATGCTAAAGCTTTTCTAATGTCAAGTATCATTTCCTTAGACCATGAGATTGTGCAACTCCCGGATACCGTAGGAATGCTTTGGGTGTGCCAAACGTCACAACGTAACTGGGTGGCTATAAAGGTACATTACAGGTATCTCCAAAAGTGTCTGTTGGGTTGGCACGAATCGAGACTGGGATTTGTCACTCCGTGTAAACGGAGAGGTATCTCTGGGCCCACTCGGTAGGACATCATCATACTGTGCACAATGTGATCAAGGAGTTGATCACGGGATGATGTGTTACGGAACGAGTAAAGAGACTTGCCGGTAACGAGATTGAACAAGGTATCGGGATACCGACGATCGAATCTCGGGCAAGTATCATACCGATAGACAAAGGGAATTGTATACGGGATTGATTAAGTCCTTGACATCGTGGTTCATCCGATGAGATCATCGTGGAACATGTGGGAGCCAACATGGGTATCCAGATCCCACTGTTGGTTATTGACCGGAGAGTCATCTCGGTCATGTCTGCATGTCTCCCGAACCCGTAGGGTCTACACACTTAAGGTTCGGTGACGCTAGGGTTATAGAGATATTAGTATGCGGTAACCCGAAAGTTGTTCGGTGTCCCGGATGAGATCCCGGACGTCACGAGGAGTTCCGGAATGGTCCGGAGGTAAAGAATTATATATAGGAAGTGCTATTTCGGCCATCGGGACAAGTTTCAGGGTCACCGGTATTGTACCGGGACCACCGGAATGGTCCCGGGGGTCCACCGGGTGGGGCCACCTACCCCGGGGGGCCACATGGGCTGTAGGGGGTGCGCCTTGGCCTATATGGGCCAAGGGCACCAGCCCCAAGAGGCCCATGCGCCAAGAGTAGAGGAAAAGGGAGAGTCCTAAAGGGGGAAGGCACCTTCGAGGTGCCTTGGGGAGGATGGACTCCTCCCCCCCCTTGGCCGCACCCTTCCTTGGAGGAAGGGGCAAGGCTGAGCCCTCCCCCTCTCCCTTGGCCCTATATATAGTGGGGGGAAGGGAGGGCAACCATACCTAAGCCCTGGCGCCTCCCTCTCCCTCCCATGACACATCTCCCTCCTCCCACAGCATTTGGCGAAGCCCTGTTGGAATCCCGCTACTTCCACCACCACGCCGTCGTGCTGTTGAATCTCCATCAACCTCTCCTCCCCCCTTGCTGGATCAAGAAGGAGGAGATGTTGCTGCTCCGTATGTGTGTTGAACGCGGAGGTGCCGTCCGTTCGGCGCTAGGATCATCGGTGATTTGGATCACGACGAGTACGACTCCATCAACCCCGTTCTCTTGAACGCTTCCGCGCGCGATCTACAAGGGTATGTAGATCCACTCCTCCCTCGTTGCTAGATGACTCCATAGATAGATCTTGGTGACACGTAGGAAAATTTTGAATTTATGCTACGTTCCCCATCATTTCTTAGTTGCATGCAGATTAGAGTAAAGCATCGCATGTTTAGTCATGCCAAGTTGCGAGTGCCGCATGAGGCTGTGCAAGTAGGGCACAATGTGTGTGCGCGCCTGTACTAGTACTAGTATTGCGTGCATTGTTAGAGCATCTCCAACAGTCGCTCAAAAACTACTCCATGCGCTAAATACCGTCCTTTTTAGGCGCCAAAGACGTTCCGACAGATGCTGCAAAATAGTGCGCGCGCAAAATAATTTAATGCACATGCTTAAAAGCGCTATCGCACGCTGCAAAAGTTGGGCGCCGAACAGCGCACGCTTCATAATTTGCAACGCATGATTTTTTTGGGCACGTGTTTTTAGGCATGTGGAAAACCAATATTGACGGTGGCACGCTAAAAGTGATATGGTGGCGCTGTACCACTATTTTAGCGTTCGGTATTTTTACGTCTTTGTTGGAGATGCTCTTAGTTAGAGTGATGCACGATGTGGCTACATGGATAATGCTGCTTGTTAGGTAGGCTTAACGGTGAAGCTAATGATCTGACGTGGAGTGTCAGCGATCATGGTACTGGAGCAGAGCAAGCGGAAGCGTGCGAGGCCAAGGATTCGACTCGTGGGCCGGCTACCTGGCCCACTCGCGACCGGCAACTTCCCCAGTGGCTTGTAGGCCCGAATTGGGCCTGATAAGGGTGTACGCCACTATATTACCGTTGGTGTGTGTTGCGTGTGGATCTGGGAAGGAACTGGTGGCTTCGGCCGACACCGTGTGCGTGAGCTTGTACCCGCCTCTCATGGCGAATTCCTCCTCCAATTCGATCTATACAACTTGGTAGTTCACATCTGGTATCAGAGCAGTTCCATCCTGGAGCTTCCCCGCTACCCCCACCGCACCAGATTCCGCGAATTTCATCGGCGAGAAGCCATGGAGAAGCTGTCGACGAAGGGCCGCAACATCCATGAGTTCGTCAAGGCGGCCGTCACCGACGATCTCGAGCAGCGCCTCAACGTACACAACGACGACCTCCTCAAGTCCATGACCAAGCTGCTCCAGGAATCGACCAAGACCCTGGACGGGCTCATCACAGCCCACATCAACGACGTCCGTTTCGAGCTCCATCTCGACATCGAGCAGATCCGCTCCGATCTGGAGCGAGTCGACAAGGTCGACTACGAGGCCAGGCCCGGAAGCTCGTCTGCTGGCAGAGAAGCGCGTACCTAGAACATCTACGTTCCACCCCCGGCTCGCGGAGCGCGTGATTTGCAGTCTCCCCGGGAAATTCAGTCGCCCCGCGAACTTGTTGCTCTGGATCAAGGTGAGCAGTACAACTCAGGTCCCCAAGTCGAATTTCCGCGGTTTGATGGGTCTAATCCACGGTTGTGGCAAGCTAGATGTGAGGATTACCTCAAGTTATGGGGCACTCACCACAACAGGTGGATATCTTATGCCACTGCCCAGTTTGAAGGTGCAGCTGCTCGATGGTTGGAGTCAGTGCAGAGGCGAACTATGGAACTGCATTGGACTGAATTTTGCAACCTATTGCAGACGAGGTTTGGCCGAAACCAACACCAGAATCTCTTGAGGAAGATGTTCAGAATTAACCAGACTGGGTCAGTGGAGGAGTATGTGCAACAATTTGCAGAATTGTATGACCAACTCACTGCATATGAGTCCAGCCCTGATCCTCTGCATTACACCACCCGTTTTATTGATGGTCTGAAACCAGGTGTTCGGATGGCCATTGCCATGCAAAAACCACGCGATCTGGATACTGCTTATGAGTTGGCCCTGCTCCATGAGGAATTGGGAGAAATGCAATACACTACCACAACAAAAAGAAGCTCCAATCCTTCCGGGATTTATCCGTACAAGGCAAAGACGATGGAGGATAAGAAACCAACTGAAGGCCACAGATCCCTGCCTGCTAAAGATAAATGGACCTCTCTGAGGAATTTTAGGAGGGCCAAAGGATTGTGTTTCATTTGCGGTGAGAAGTGGTCCAAGGACCACCAATGCAAATCTACAGTCCAGTTACATGTGGTTCAAGAGCTTATTGATCAGCTGCAAGGCTCCACTCCTTCCCAGGATGAGTTAGACAGTGACTCTGACAATCTGAGGCTGTTGTCAGCAGCTGCTACAAGCAACAGTGTGTCCACATTGTCCTTGTCCTTGCTAGTGAACATACAAAATGCAGAGTTGAAGTTCTTGGTAGATTCTGGCAGCACTCACTCGTTTTTGGACAGCTCTTTGCATTCCATGCTTCCAGAAATTACTGACATTAAAGTAGTTACAGTGAAGGTAGCAGGTGGAGGAAAATTGACTTGCTCACAACAAGTGAAACAATGTCAGTGGAATTGTCAAGGCCGGGAATTTTTCCATGATTTCAGATTATTGTCCTTAGGGGGTTATGATGGCATTTTGGGTCTGGACTGGTTGGCCAAACACAGCCCCATGTACATTGATTGGGAACAGAAGTGGCTTTCATTCCAGTACAAGGGTGTTACAGTCACATTGCAAGGAGACCTGCCTGAGGAATGTGCTTTTACAGTTATGGCTATTTTTTAGAATGTTGTCTCTGAACATAAGGAACAGTTACCTGAAATTCAGGCTTTGTTGGACAAGTATGCAGTTGTCTTCTCTCGTCCTACAGGTCTGCCTCCCAGAAGACAGTATGATAACAGTATACCATTAATACCTGGTGCTCAACCAGTGTCCATCAGACCCTACAGGATTCCTCCCCATCTGAAAGTTGAAATGGAAAAGCAGGTGCAGGAAATGCTAACAAGGGGGATAATTCAGGTGAGCAACAGTCCCTTCTCATCTCCTGCTTTGATGGTTAAGAAAAAGGAAGAAGGAGATTGGAGGTTGGTCATTGATTTTAGACATGTTAATGCTCTCACAATTAAGAGCAAGTATCCAATTCCTGTTATAGATGAGTTACTAGATCAACTTGCTGGAGCCTGTTGGTTTTCCAAACTAGACCTAAGAGCTAGCTACCATCAGATCAGGCTAGCACCTGGAGAAGAATTCAAGACTGCTTTCCAAACACATACTGGCCACTATGAGTTTACTGTGGTAGCTATGGGCTTGACAGGTGCACCCAATACCTTCCAAGGGGCAATGAACACAGATCTAACTCCAGTTCTGAGAGGAGAAGATCCTTGTGCAGTATGTTTCTTCGATGATATCCTCATCTTTAGTAAAACTTTGAAAGAACATTTTATACATTTGGAAAAAGTGTTGAGTATTCTGTTGGAAAAGCAGTGGAGAGTGAAGCTGAGCATGTGTGACTTTGCTAAATAGGAAATTGCTTATCTGGGCCATGTCATTAGCAGTGAAGGGGTTTCAACAGATGCTAGCAAAATTGCAACTGTTAAAAGATGGCCAGTCCCTACTGATGTGAAGCAAGTCAGAGGATTTCTGGGTTTAACTGGGTACTACAGGAAGTTTATCAGGAATTATGGGATGATAAGTAGACCATTAACTGATCTCTTAAAAAAGGGGGCTATCTTTGTGTGGACACCAGCTACAGAGATGTCTTTCCAAACACTGAAGCAAGCTCTTATTCATGCTCCTGTCTTGGCATTACCTGATTTTTCTAAACAATTTGTGGTTGAAACTGATGCTTGTGATATTGGGATTGGGGCTGTTCTAATGCAACAGGACCATCCCAGCTTTTATTAGTAGAGCTCTGGGCCCTAGGAACAGAAGATTATCTGTTTATGAGAAGGAGTATCTAGCTATATTGTTAGCTATTGAGCAATGGAGACCATACTTGCAGTTCCAGGAATTCACTATCAGGACAGATCAAAAAAGTTTGGTGAATCTTTCTGATCAGAGATTACATACACCCTGGCAGCAAAAAGCTCTCACAAAAATGATGGGATTGAATTATAAGATTGTTTACAAGAAGGGTATTGATAATTCTGCAGCTGATGCCCTTTCTAGGAGACCTCAGTCAGATTCTCAAGTGCTAGCAATCTCTGGGATTCAGCCCAGTTGGTTGGAAGAAGTGGTGGGGAGCTATAAGCATGACATAAAAGCACAAGAAATATTACAACAGTTGTCAGTACAGCCCAAGTCCAAGAACAATTTCCAACTGTTACAAGGTGTGTTGAGGTATAAAGGTTGCATTTGGGTGGGCAATGACCGTGGTTTGCACACAAAAATTTGCCAAGCTTTCCATGACACTCCCTTGGGTGGTCATTCTGGATTTCCTTTTACATACAAAAGAATTAGGGCACTATTTAAATGGGTGGGTATGAAGAAACAGATACAACAGTTTGTGCAATCTTGTCTCATTTGTCAGCAGCCAAACCTGAGAGAGTGGCTTATCCTGGGTTGCTATCACCACTGCCTGTTCCTGCAAAAGCCTGGGAAACAGTGACAATGGACTTCATCTCAGGATTGCCATTGTCTGATCAGTATGATTGCATCATGGTGGTCACTGACAAATTTACAAAGTATGGTCATTTCATACTTGTCAAACATCCCTATACAACCCGGAAAATTGCGGAACTCTTTCTGGACAATATTTACAAGCTCCATAACATGCCTCTCTCTATAATATCAGATAGAGATCCAGTTTTCACCAGTAAATTCTGGCAATCTCTGGTGAAGAGGACAGGAGTTGTGCTTAATATGAGCACAGCATATCATCTTGAAACTGATGGACAAACAGAACGTGTCAATCAGCAAGTGGAGTGTTTTTTGAGGTGTTTCATCAGTGCTCATTCGAACAAGTGGGCAAAGTGGCTTTCACTTTGTGAGTTTTGGTACAATACCAACTGGCATTCAGCACTTGACAAATCTCCATTTGAGGTTCTTTATGGTTATGGGCCTCGGCATTTTGGAATTTCAGCTTCAGACTCGGTTGATCCTGTTGATTTGCAGCAGTGGTTGGATGTGCGAGCAGTGGTTCAGCAGTCAGTGTGGCAGCATTTGTTGCGTGCTCAACAAAGAATGAAACATCAAGCTGATAAGAAGCGCACTGAAAGGACGTTTGCTGTGGGAGATCGAGTATTCCTTAAGCTCCAGCCGTATGTACAATCATCAGTGGTTCACAGAGCAAATCACAAACTTGCGTTCAAGTATTTCGGTCCGTTTCTGATTCTGGAGAAGATCGGCGAAGTGGCTTATCGTTTGCAATTACCAGCAGCTAGCCGTATTCACCCTGTATTCCATGTTTCACAGTTGAAGCGTTGTGTGCATCCACAACATGAGGTACTCAAGTCGCTTCCTCCTGTTGATGCTCATCTTCAGTTTCCCGTTAAGATACTGCAGGAGCGCCTTCGCCGCGCGGACAACCGATCGGTGGCACAAGTCCTAGTTCAGTGGAGTGGAGGGGATGCTACTTCGGCAACCTGGGAGGATAAGGATTCGCTGTGGCAGTTGTTTCCTCGTGCCCCGGCTTGGGGACAAGCCGGTTCTGAAGAAGGGGGGGAATGTCAGCGATCATGGTACTGGAGCAGAGCAAGCGGAAGCGCGCGAGGCCAAGGATTCGACTCGTGGGCCGGCTACCCGGCCCACTCGCCACCGGCAACTTCCCCAGTGGCTTGCAGGCCCGAACTGGGCCCGATAAGGGTGTACGCTACTATATTACCGTTGGTGTGTGTTGCGTGTGGATCTGGGAAGGAACTGGTGGCTTCGGCCGGCGCCGTGTGCGTGAGCTTGTACCCGCCTCTCATGGCGAATTCCTCCTCCAATTCGATCTATACAAGTTGGTAGTTCACATGGAGACTCCAGGATATGAGGAGATGGCCGAGTAGTGTGGCCGAGTCGTGAGATCGTTAGTAGCCTTTTGTACCGGCTAGTTGAGTGTTTAGTGGACAGGCAATTGTGAGCTTGGCCGTGTATCCTATGTGTGCCACCTACTTAAGTTGTGAATCAGCCGTGAGAAGAAAGATAAGAAGAGAAAGGCACATAGTTGTGTGCGTGCCAGATTTGTGTGTGTTCTTCTTCTACCTCTTGCGTGTGTGTGTTGTTTCTTCTCCTCTGAAACCCAACAAATCTTTGGCCGGAAGAAAATGTGAATCTTTGAGACAAGACGATACACATTAAAGTCCATCCATCTATCCATGACAAAAGCGCAGAGATATTTAGATATGAGATGCTGAGTACATGTCTGTATGATGTACTTATCTTCAAATATACGAATATACGATGATGACCTTATCGCCAACGTTACCTTGATATGTACCTTTGCCAAAAAGGTCCACTGTTCATGTTCCTCCACATATATGCCAACCGTTCCACAATTTCACCTACTGTGCAGGTGTATCGATCATGCAAAGACTTGGTTTTCCATGTAATGAATGATTACTCTTTAATTGAAACCCTAACTGTCGATGGAATGTTCTGTTGGTTCTACTTGCTTTGATGTGTGGTGTTTCTATAGTCAAGAGGTGGCGGCTCCCGCGGGAGCACAACTAATGTTTGAGTTAATTGTATGTGGGGAATGAGATGATTTGCCCCACTTTACAATGGGTTAGATGATTTGCCCCAGGGTTGTTTCAATGATGAGTGGCCCCGGCCT
>NC_041392.1:737212915-737225270 GCF_002162155.2 Triticum dicoccoides | reverse complement strand
GTTTGAGGTTTCATCGTAAATGATGTCAAGTTTGCCATGGTAGGCACTTTTCCCGTTTTGATTTTACGCCCCTAATTTTCTTCCCCGGCTTGATGAGGCCAAGCAATAACTCAACAAAGAAATGTTTGGCTTGTGGAAATTTTTGCTTTCACTGCTAACAAGCATAAATGTTAGTACAGGTAATCTCTATTGCGGTTGTAATAATCTAGGCTTCCAAACTCGTCTTGTTTATTTCTTTTGTGAAAACGGTTAACTTTATAAAAAAACAATAGGGTGCATGCATCAATTACTCGAAAGAGATTCCATCGTTTTGAAGAGAAAAATTAACTATCCTGCTGCAAAAGTTTTGGATCAAACGTTAAAGCTTCCAACATGTCTCAGTATTTCACAGTCCCTGGCTATTTACCAACTGACAGAAATTTGTCTCAGCTAGACATCACGTCCACATCAGCCAGCATACTTTAACGGCAATCAAGCTAGACTCAGGATGTGTTATCCTTCCACTTTAGTTTTCCTTCAAATGATCTCCATCAGTCGAGTTGCTATCATGTTGTGCTGTAATGAATGGGCGAATCGATTCTGATGGAGACTAAAAGTTTTATTGACTAAACCAGATGAAGCACCCAAAACACAATGAAAAAGGCAATAGATTCCACCCTGCAAATATTCGTAGAGTCGAAATGAAATTGAAGTTTTCTTTGATTAATCGAGATGCTCAATTGGTTGGAGAAGAAGAAGAAGTGGACAAGAGGTGAATATCGCAAAAGGTAGAGAAATACACAATTACTAGCAGAGCATACAATTTATGTTTTGCTGGGTCGAATGCAACAAGCCAGCAATAGAGCCTAATTAAATGGCAAATCTTAAGGAACACATAAGTTTTACTTTACGAAATCAACTTGTGAAGACAAATTGAATGTACAACACGACCTAGCTAAAAAGCAGAGAGAGAGAGAGAGAGAGAGAGAGAGAGAGAGAGAGAGAGAGAGAGAGAGAGAGCGCAATACTACAAACCTGATTAATTTCAAACTAAGGTAAAAACGTGTCATCGTCACCACCGGTCGGCGCCGCCAGCTCGCCGCACCTCCCGCACCTGTTGTTTGCCGCCGCCACGACGACCACCGTGGTTGTCGACGCCGGCCCCGCGGGCGTGGCAACGATGGGGGCACGACAGGAGGGGCACGTGGCACAGGTCAGGAGCCAGGCGTCAACGCATGCGACATGGAAGCCGTGGCCGCACCGTGGCAGCACGCGCAGGGCCTCCCCCTCCATGTACTCCGCCAGGCAGATCGCACATTCTGACGACGAGCCTGTCGCCGGCGTCGGAGAAGGCCCGTTGGCGACGAAGGAGACGGTGGGGAGCGCGTGGATAACTTTCTTCTTGAGGCCCTTCGGGGGAGGAGGAGCGTCATCGAATGATGAGGCCGAGCGGCGGCGTCGGCACGTGCACCGGGAGATGAGGGCGAGGCCGAGGACGCAGACGAGCGCACATAGCAACGACGCTAGGATGAGCACCATGTCCGAGTTGACCGCCATCGGAGGCGCCGTCTGCTGCTGCTGCTCAGGTGCCTTCATACTCACCGGCGACGACGATGGCTCGCCCGGGCCACTGTTCGCGAGGGCCGCGCGGTGCAGGAGGTTCGCCGGAGCGCGCATGATGTGTGAACTCTGGACTATTTATCTAGCTTATCTTTGACTCCGGGCGTGCGTGTGTGCGATGCTCTGCTCTGCTCTGCTCTGCCTCTGCGTGGGTTTTTATAGCGTGGAGGCGGTCATCCGGTGATGGAAGTGACCATGGTGGTGGAATGGAGAGCCGGCCAACGGACAGGTAAGGCCGGGGCCCCAGGGTTAGTGGCCGGCGCCGATATGGCTCGTGCAAGCCACTTTGGGGTGTTTCCTCCTGCACGCCTGGCTCCTTTTGGTTTAGTACCAGTTCTACGTGGATTCATGGAAATTAAGCAAAGCACTAGAAATGCTAGTGGTGATACTGTATGGTAGAAATATCAGCTAAGCGTCTGCTTTCCAAGAGACCAGCCATGTGTGTGTGTGGGTGTGTGTGTGGGTGTGTGTGTGTGTGTGTGTGTGTGTGTGTGTGTGAAAAGATGAGACACGCTTTACTTCTTTTGTTCTGTGCTTTGCTCCCAAAGAAGAGGAAAACTTGCGGTGCCAATTCATTTCTTGTGGTAAAGTGGATCAGCGAAAGGGATTCGAGGCACCCCTTTTGACTAAGATATGCATATAACATATTCTGAACAAAACACATAAAAGACTACGAATAATACAGTATATAATGCGTACTTATAATAAAGCATATAATCTTGTACATAAGTTTTAGATGCCAATATATAATTGACGCTCGATCTGGGAGTAACCCGCAGCGAACGAATCATTCGATTTAGGATGTTTGATCAACCGAACGTTTTCGTTCACTGGACCAACCCTCCAGCGCGTCGCACGGCCCGATAGGCCACTTACTATACTAGCATTCCTCCAGGTAATTCTTTGTGCCAAAAAAGAAAAATACAGTCCCCAAAATATAGAATGTAAATTTGCCATTTGAATATAGAAAAAGAAGATAGTTCAAAAATTCTTTAATTTCCATGATATCATGAAAAACAAAAATAAATCACATAAATGAACATATATAATTGAACAAAAATATTTCCTGCAATATTTTCCATTGGACATGTATAGTTTGTTTTTGAAGAAGGCGATGTCAATGGATGATTTTTTTTCTTCAGTTTGCCATCTTTCAACTACACAAATTTACATGCATTTTCCTTAAATGCAACCAGAAAAGTAAAGCATAGTGAAATTACCATGACACGATTAGAAAACTCCATGGTATGCTCAACGAATTTTCCGTAGAATATAATTTTTTTTTGCTCAGGTAAAATGTAGAAAAACAACATACACATGTAAAGTGGCGATGGTATTAAACGAGAAAACACTCAGAGTTCAAAGCTTTTGCCATGGTCCAGGGCAACTTGGATGGAAAATGTACTATAAACCATGATCCATAAACTAAGTTTTTCATGATTCACACTCTGAATTTTCCATGATACGTAAACTACATTTGACAAGCTCCATGGAATAGAAAATTTGCAAACAAGTCTGCTATGGTCCATATAGTAAAATTGTCATAATCCATAAACTACATTGGTCGTGCTCCATAACTGAAATTGCCGTGGTCCCATAAAAATTTGTTTCTTCCATGTTGCACCAAAATAAATTTTCCATGATCCATAAACTACATTTGCCACGCTCCGTGAACTTAAATTGCCATGGTCCCATAAAAAGTAGTCCCTCCGTTCCAAATTACTCGTCGTAGAAATTAATGTATCTAGAACTAAAATACATCTAGATATACCCATACCTGTGACAAGTAATTCGGAACGGAGGGAGTAATATTTTGCCATGTTGCAAATATTTTAGTTTTTCATGATCCATAATTCCATGCTCCCTGAAATTATATTGCCATGGTTCCTTAAAAAAAATTTGCCATGCTGCAAAGAAAGAAAATTGTCATGATCCCATAATATTTCCATGAACTTAAATTTCCATGGTCCCATAAGAAATATGCCATGATCCACAAACTACTTTTTTTAAGCTCCATGAACTTAAATTGCCATGGGACCATAAAAAGTAATTTTTTTGCCTTGTTGCAACGAAATAAGGTTGCAATGATATACTACTAAAGAGTATGCCATACTAATTTGAAGGAAATACTTTGACATATTTTCTTTTACAAATTTGTCATCCAGGTATATGAATTTGACCATCAGATTTCCTGAAAAAGTAAATTTTCCCTGGAAAAAATTGGAGACATGCCAAATGAATCAATTGTCGTGGGATCAAGGTAAATTAAAGTTTGCCATGATTTGGGTAAAGCATGTTCATATTTTGCCAGGATACAAAGGGACCACTCCAAACACTTGACATGTCACAAAAAAAATGTTCTGCACATTATGGAAATTTGGGAAACAAATTGCAACACATGGAAATTATAGGAAAATGTCTCGTACTATTGGCATGGAAAAAATTACGAAAAAATATCCATACATGATAGCAAATTCAGAAATTTTTTGTGATCTTTCACATGGATTTAAGATATTTTTTTGTTTTCTTCATGATGGCAAGTTAAAAATAATTGTATGTGATGTACACATAGCAAAATTAGAAACAATTGCCATCCAGATCGTGGTAAATGAGTGCGCATAAATTCATTATCATGTTTTTCCTTAATAATAATCATAAATTAACCATTTGAATTGACACAAATGGTGTGAGAAATATGCCAAGTTTATGGATTGGTGATACTAGACATATGGGTAGATATGGTTCATATTTGTCATATGCTTTACTGGCAAAATTTTCCATGAGCCTACTAACACGAATTGCAGGAAATTTGGGCTCCAAAGATCTTACCTCCAAATTGCGTGGCCAACCGCAACGTACTACATGAGGCAAGGAAGAGAGTCAATATTAAGCAACCGACTGCGGCGACGACGAGAGAGAGGCGAGGTCAAGACCTAAACAATGGAGGGGACGAGGATGACTACCCTATCATCTCAAGTGAGGGATGCGGGGATGACAAGAAGCCGCATCAAAGGAAACGAGTAGCCCACAGCTGCAACCACAGTTGCTAACAAGGATGAGAGCCGCATTAGATGGAAGGGCAGCCACAGAATGCGACGAGTACAAGCAGCCGCATCAAAGGTGAGGTAGCTGCATCGAGGGCGATTTACCAAGAAGCTCGCAGCGGCAGCCTCGAATTGTCATGAAGCGAGCCGCTCGACTATGGCTAGGAGCCCGTAGATGGAGGCGGCCTAGATACCCGTTGTAGTGGCATGGGTGAGCAGGCGGCACTCAGCTCTGACGACGACACCTTGAGCCGGTCTTGCGGACCCGAAGCCCAACAGCCTAGTGCTCGTTGTCTGCCTGGACGCTCGCCGCGATAGCGCGGGCGAGCAGGCGGCACGTCCTCCGCCTTACATTCGGATTGGCAGTGGAGCGGCATGGGTGATGTGAGGGAAAAGTGGATAAGTGGAGGAGAGACGCATGTGGCGGGTGAAGAGGATAGCGTTCACGGTGATACAACCTTTTACCCAAAGAAATCCAGTGCTGACCTGTGTGCTGTCCATTCTTCAAGATTCATGCCCTTAATCCAGTGGTCGAGAGGAAATTCGCCGGCAACCTCTAAAAATCTGATGTCGGATTTTAGCATTTGGGTAAGTTTTAATTTCAGGAAAATAATAATGTATGCTATTCGGGGAATGAGACAAGGGGAAGGATTGTGTGCTCTAGATTGAACTGGACAAAACGTGTATATGATCAGGTCGGAGGCCATATAGAACAAATTAAATTAAAAAGAAACTTATGCTTGTACGTATATGGAAAATCCCGTCTTTGCTTGTGATCCGCCAGAAAACTTTGTTCTGTTCCATTCTATATATATTTTTGGTTTGTAACCAAAATTTTGCTTTATGTCCTTGCTTTTCTGGAACATATAGGAAATATTGCTTTTTTGTAGAATGCTTAATAAACATGGCCTTGGTTAATTATCTGGAATGTGAAAACTAGCCATAGAAATAATATCCGCGAAACAAATGACTAAGAACTAGGCGGTGTACTGAATTTCCAGAAAAAGCTAGTGTGCTTTCAGAATGGTGTGTGGATAGGAAGAAAGTCCGGTATAATCTAGCTATCAGGCAGCTAGTGACACTAAGGAGTAAGGAGTAAGTGGCATGGCGCTAGTAACTAAACAAGTGCATCCCCTCAAAAAACTAAACAAGTGCATATATGCACAATGAGAGACAATCACGCATTTAGTTGTGCTTTTGACACATGTTAAGACTAAACAGAGACATGATTTGAATCTCCTTTTTTAATGTGCTTTTTTCAAAAGTGAAAGTGAAATGAGAAAGCACTACTCTCTACTAGCCTCATATCACCACCAAATATCAAGACCATAGGGAAAACGATCAAAGTGGGCGTGCCTAGCTATCACATATATATCAGAGATCTTATTATATGTGTTGAGGTAATCTAGTTAATATATATATATATATATATATATATATATATATATATATATATATATATATATACACACACACACATGATCAATCCAGAGTTGGCTAGTGCGACGACTCACCATCGAGGATCGCATATCTTACCATTCAGAGTTAGGTTGTGGAGAGAAAACAAAACAAAAAGTCTGAATTTTTATCCTCTTTATTTTCTTTTTCATAGGATCTATAGTATCTTACAAAAAAACACTTTGATTTATCGTGTGATTTGCAGCTTGCACTAGAAAACACGCTAAATAAATTTGATGAATTGCTTTTGTCCCATTTGAGAGAGCGTGTTCATGTATATATAGTCAATCATATATAGCCCCGTATGAGCACGTAAAGTTGCAGCTTTAAATTCAAATTGTTTTCTCCCGCCGGTCGCCATTTTCGGCGCTAAACGACAATAAGGAGCTAAGAAGATTGAGAGGAACATATGCAAGTTGAAAGATCCTTTTGACCCAATAGGCTATCTTTTTAGCCTGTGCATGGATGATACTACTAGCTAGTCTTAGGTGTCGATTAACTTAACAAAGTATATCTTGCAGGTCCCAGAAAGCGGCATCTATCTATCGATCTATGGTGCGTTATCATTTTATAACCGACCTATCGCCTGTTATCGGTTAGGCTGTCTCGACCTAAGTACCTCTCATGCATCTACTTTGACTCACTAGCTAGTGCACTGCATGTGATCAGACATGCATGCATGTATGCCGCACTTACGTGTGTATATGTGCATGAAGTGCTAGATCTACAAAAAAAATCTACAAATATTTTACTTAACTTCACAAATTTCAACTCTCTTCCTCCTGAATTCAACTGAGATGGGCATCTTCATCCCCCTATTACCAACTGTTGTTAGAATGCATTAAAAAGATTGGCAGGGGATTTAGGTCAATCGAACATGATCTTGGTTAGTTTCAACATTCCAATGAGCACAAGAATGTTAATTTGACCATGATCTGCTGCATATGGATGCACTACATACACAAACATCCATACATGCTCTGGTCCCCAAAACCCAAAACCATCGACATTCCAATCACCAGCTAGCTGATGAACCTTTGTTCCAAGAAAAGGTGAATCTTTGGGACAGGGATAATATATGTTATGCATCCATCATCAAAGCCAGCGAAAGTGCATAAGATATTTGGAACAAGATGCATAATGTATATATTGGCAGGGGCTTGTTTGATTTAGCTGCTGTTAGAATTGGTTAAAAAGATTGGCAGGGGATTTAGCTCAATCGAACATCTTGGTTAATTTCAACATTCCAATGAGCACAAGATTGTTGTTTTGACCTGTGAAAAACGTCCTTGATATGTGCGGGTCTTTTATCTAGATTTGGAGATCGGCTTGGAGGAGATGCCCGATGGCTGCTCAATGCCAATGGCCAATGTTGGTTTGGGTTGTGGCAGCTCAATGTTGTGGGGTTTTCCAATGGTATAGGAGACTGCTCCGTTGGATACCAAGTGCGGATGGCTTCCCGTTGTGAGGCGCGACATCGTGTATGCTCGGAGCCAGCATAGTGCTTCAGTCATGAGGCGCCATGCCGATCTGAAGCCAGGATTTGGGTATAGGGAGGGCCAAGCCAAGTAGGAAAAAAATCCAATGCAAAACATAATTATAGAGAACGTGCACACGAGCCTCATTAACAATCAGTATGTCGAGAATTCAAACCAATCTTCTTAGAAAACCAATTAATCTGAAGGACCGTGATATATTCCAAACGTTCGTGCCTATTAAATAGGTCCGAACAATCCTTCTCACCTTTCTCCCGGAGAAACAAGCTGCGCAACACACTTTATACCATTGCATGTACGCATGAAAATAGATTAGTCTCTCCTAATTACATGCATGCAGAAAAAATAAAATTGATGATGTTAGCAGAATATTTTGAGAAACTGAAAATTCAAAATGTTTTGTAGCTCAAACCGTCGGCCGGATTGAAAAACTGTTTTCACATTAAAAATTCGTCGCGACGAGATCTTCGAAACTAGATCTCATGTTGGTATGTTTCGATGACTTTTTTTCAGGTAAAAAGTTACCACGCTCTCTATGTAAGTTATCATTTCAGTTGTGCATAAGTTATCACGTTATTTACACATAAATTGTCAGGTACAAAAACAGTTTCTTCAATCATCCCTTCACATGCAGATGCATGCATGCATGCATGCATTAGAGGGGGAAAATTGATGTCATCATAAATTCTTCATATTTCAAAAACTTTGAGATGTGTTATAGCTCAAACTCTCAATCCAATTGAAAAATCGTTTTCACATAATAAATGCGTCTCGGCAAGACCTACGAAACTAGGTACCATTTTGATATATCCCGACGACTTTTTCGTCCAAATAATTACCATGCATGGGCTAAGTAAGTTATCACCTCGGATGTGTGTATATTATCATGATATTTACACAGGTTATCGGGGTATGTTTTCAAGAACTTTTTTCAGGGCAAAGTTACCGTGGTGTTTGTGCGTGAGTTACCGTGTTTGTGGTCCGTACATTACCATGCTATTTACACATAAGTTATCGAGGGTATGTTTTCAAACAACTTCGTTCCTCGAGGTCAAAATTATCACAGTGCTTGTACGTGGGCTATCAAGTCTACGGTGCGTATATTACCGTGTTATTTACACGAAAGTTATCGGGAGGGGGTATGTTATCAAAGAAGTTCCTCCTCTAGCTCCCACCCCAGGGTCAAAGTTACCATGGTGTCAATGCGCCAGTTATCACATATACAGTGCATATAGTACCATGTTATTTACACGGAAGTTATCGAGTGTATGTCCTTTAAACAATCCCTTGCTCCGTGGTACATAAGTCATCATGTGTGTGGTACGTAAGTTATCATGCAGTTTACACTGAAGTTATCGGGGTATGTTTGAACAAACCTTTTTCATGGGCAAAAGTTACCGTAGTGTTTTGTAAATAAGTTATCATGTCTACGGTGCATATATTATCATGTTATTTACACGAAAGTTACCATATGTATGTTTTCAACATCGTTTTCTCCTCAGGTCAAAGATACCACGGTGTTCATACATAAGTTATCATGTTTGTGCTACGCATATTATCATGTTATTTATGAATAAGTTACCGGTATATATTATAGCACCCCCCCTCCCCCCATCGGCCGAAGTTACAGTGGTGTTTTGTTCATAAGTTATTATGCTTGTGGTGCATATAAATTTAGAAAGAAGTTACCGGAGGTATGTTGGAACAACTTTTATTTCTCCGAGTCAAAGTAATCAGTGTGTGTACATAAGTTATTAGGTCTGTGGTACATAAGTTATCATGCAATTTACACAGAAATTACCGGGGGTATGTTTAAAGAAACTCGTTTCATTGTCAAAGGCATCGTGGTATTTGTAGTGAAGTTACCATGTCTGTGGTGCATATATTATCATGTTATTTACAGAGAAGTTACCAGAGGTATGTTGCAACAACTTTTATTTCTCTAGATGAACATTATCACGATGTTTGCATGTATGTTATCAGGTTTGTCATACATAGATTATCATGCAGTTTACACAGAAGTTACCGGCGGTATGTTTGAACAAACATTTTCATTGATCAAACTTACCGTGGTATTTGTACATAAGTTATCAGGTCCATGGTGCGCATATTACCATGTTATATACAGAGAAGTAATCGATAAAATCTTTGGTCCTTGATGCCAAGTCTGATTGTTGGTTTACCTATTTCAAACATGTATCGCATGTATACAAAAATGTATCAAAGTTAATTAGCATGCATGATAATTTTACGCAAAAACAATAGGATCACAGGTATAGAAAACTAGATTTTGTTACCACAATTGAGTGCAGTTAAAAATTAGGATTGTCTTTAATCCAACCAACAATCGCGTTAGAGTGTTCGCAAGACATATCAAGCTATCTTTATCACGTGAATGATACCCTAGAGAAATGTAGGAAAAGAACTAAACGGATAATAGATTTTTGTAAACGTTTCTTTTATTGCATTGAAAAGGTTGGTTTCTCCACAAATGGACACTAAAGCAATTTAGGTGAGGTGTTAATGGGACTCTACTAAATTCCCTAACGACCCAGGTTCAAATTTCAGATTTTTGTTTTCTTTCTTGACAGGAATCAGCGGCACGGTACAAAAAGCATCTAATATATTCCTATGAAAAAGTCCATTTTACTACCCTGAATAAAGTGGGTGGTTCACTTTACCCCTGATCTATTTTTCCGTTTCTTTTACCCCCAAACAAACCCAAATCGGACAAAACACCCCCCGGCTGGTTTTTCTCCACCCGCTGCTGATGTGGCACTAGTCAACGGCGGTTTTGACCTGGGTGGGGCCCCCTGTTAGGTTTTATTCTCTCTCTCTCTAATTGAGGCTGGGCCGGCGGCCACTCAGCCCGCACGCAGCCTCTGGCCAGGGCGTGGCGAGGCCGACCGACTGGAGGAGTGGCGATAGGGGGGGGTGAGCTGGGCGAAGCAGTCAAGGCCAGGCAGTGGCGGGCGCGGGCCGGCGCAGTTAGGCACGGGCGGGTACCGGGGTGAGTGCGAGCGGAAGGGGAGGCTCAGTGGGCGCAGCAGGGCCGCCGGAACGGGGCAACGAGGGCTGGTGCCGGAGCAGGGCTGCGCGGGCGGGGCGCTGCGGCAGCAGAGCAACGCAGGCGGCCCGGGCACATGCGAGGGAAGAGGAGCACTGGGCAAGTTCAGCGAGCGCCAGCGCAGCCTCGAGCAGCCACTGTCGCGGTCGTTCGAGAGCAGCGGCATGGGGAGGCGAGGCCATGGAAGGGCGCGAGCAGGTCGCGGTTGGCAATGGCGAGCGGGCGCAGCGGGAGTCAACAGAAGCGCTAGAGCAGAGTCGGCAGCGGCGCGACAGCGATCAGTGATAGTAGCGGCAGCAGGCGGGCGCGGTGACATGCACGCGAGGGCGACGGAGAGGCATGGCCAGGGAGGGGTGTGGAGCCGAGCTCCCTGTCACCGCGGTTGTCGGGAGGAGGACCCATGCCTAGGCCACGGCGGCCGCAGGGTCGCCGGAGGCGTGGCTGGGTAGCCACGAGTGGCGTGAGGCGGTGGAGTTCCACGCCGAGGTGCTCGGGCGGCACCTCGCCGACGGCCTCCTCAGGCCGTCCTCCTGCTCTGTCTGCCTCGGCGGGGCCCAGCAGGCGCTCGCGCTGCGGGAGCTCGGCGTGGCCGGGGCTGTCGCCGTCGCGAGGAGGCGCTCCCCGCCGCTCGCAGTCGCCTTCGGTTGGAGAGAGAGAGAAAGAGAGAGGGAAAAAAACCTGAGAAGGGGGCCCCACCCAGGTCAAAACCGCCGTTGACTAGTGCCACATCAGCAGTGGGTGGAGAAAAACCAGCTGGAGGGGGTGGGGTGTTTTGTTCGGTTTGGATTTGTTTGGGGGGTAAAAGAAGCGAAAAAATAAATCAGGAGGTAAAGTGAACCACACACTTTATTCAGGGCAGTAAAATGGACTTTTTTCTATTCCTATTCACCAAACTGCAGCAGTTAAGGTGGTTACTCGAGAGAGAGCCCAGCCTATAGGTGGGAGGTTCGATTCGATTCCCATCGCCGCTGATTTTTTGTGAGCGCTGAAAGCGAGCTGGAATCGCTTGCTCGCTCTGGATCGAGTCGTTCGTATCTATTGCGAAAGTAGGAACGTTCGGAAGTTACAATTGTCGTAATCTTAATGGTCTTTAGCAGCGCCTTTTCTCTTCATAGTTGAGGAATTTTAATTTCAGAATTAGCTATAATGCATATGCTCATCATATTTCTTTTAAATTTCTTTTTGGATCAAAAATAGGAACTCGTAGAAGATAATTTGCATCATGATTATTTCTAGGACATGTTCAAGATATGAATTCTTGGTAGCATCTCAAATCACAAAACGAAAAAACTAAAAATCTAATTATTGTTTCAACACTGTATGAGATGACAATGGGAGACAGGGAGAGATCAGTATAGTATGATATGGTTTTTTTTTTGCGAAGTAGTATAGTATGATATGTTAACCTGCTATTTCGCTGGCTGAAGCACTGAAGTAGGTGCTGGTTGCGTCGCTGACTCGCCACATAAATCAGATCATCAGCGGCAGAGAATGGAGATCAGAGGCAGACATGCGCCAAAGGCCGCAAGGGCACACGACGGCGGCAGCTGCTCCTAATCTCATGCATGTGACGCTAATTATGGACTGGAGAAAGCAGTTACGCAGCTCCAGGAGATAAGATCAGAGGCTTCTTTGTATTATGGACGCTAGTGGTCCTTTTCTAACGGGCCTTCGTGAACCTTTTTTAATGC
>NC_041392.1:737208323-737212410 GCF_002162155.2 Triticum dicoccoides | reverse complement strand
GCTCGAGTAAAATTAATCGCTTTAACTTTCAAAGTATCCATTTAATACTCTCACACACTGATCATGGATCTGTGTGGACATGAATAACTCGCATATTGGGTGTCACACATAAGAGTTACGTGAACTCGACATCGTCGCTATTCCTTGAACGACTGTCTGAAACTTGAGAGAATTTCACCATTGCTTGTAGTCATCTCGAGTCAAATTCGCAATTGTCTCACCACATGTATGACCACCAGAGCCCTGGCCTGTCTCCATGTCCGTGCATACCGTACGCCTCGCCGCTATTACTACGTCGAGCCTCTGCTTTCCTACTCGAGTCTGAAGGGTCGCGAACCCACACCACTCAACCCCCACTTGAGAGTACCACCAATCATCATCGACCGATGACGAGTTTCACGCTTCCATCAGACCACTAGGCTCATGTCCGAAGTACGTGTCGTTCGTTTTTTCCCCGTTGAATAGGCTTTCATTCTCTGATGTCTTACGACGTAGACGCTCAATCAGCACCGAGTGAAGTCTTTCATTAGACTCCAGCTCCACCTTCAACATGACTTCATAGTAGATGATCAGCTCACCCCGTGCCACGTCGACTTCAAGCTCCATGTATACACAACCTTGAATCCACCCCGTGCCATAGTCTTATCGAAGACACACAAGCCCTTAGACCAGTGTCACATGTTTCCACGCCCCAGTAGTCGATCACTATCAACACCACGCTCCTATGTCATCGTCGCCCATCCCACCATCGTTTTCTGTACCAATCGACTTGTGTCGATCCATCTGATTATCTAGTCTGACCCAGCCGAACTTGTCCAACGCCTTGACACGCTTGAGGCTCCCAAATCGTCTTCCGAGAATTTCCATCCATCACATGATAATTTCATCTTAGTGTAGGAGATATGCCCTAGAAGCAGTAATAAGAGTTATTTTCTATCTCCAAGTTTGTAATTAAAGTTTATGTTCCATGCTATAATTGCAATGATTCTCGAGTCTGCAATAACACGAGGCTCGAAGGGAAAATCATTTGCACGTGTGGTATATTAAACGGTAAAATGTATTCTAGGCATGCCTCTAAGACAAGCTCAAGTGTTGCATGATGATCATGTTTTCCTGATCATGGACATGTCTATGCCAGCAACTTTGAGGGCACAATGTTGGAAGAACACTTGTGGTGAATCGATCCAAATTGATGTTACGCTATGAAACACATTTGTCAGAAGTTAATGGTTAATAACACAAAGATAGTTAATGTTTGCATAATTCCTTAGACCATGATAGTATCGAGTTCCTTCTTACTTGCTTCATGAACTTGGGGTTTGTTAAACGTCATCTGTAATTGGGTGGCTATTCCGCGGCTTACAGGTTCACGGAAAAGTATGACAAGGAATGAGATAGCTTGAGATTGGGATTTGCTCCTCCGACGATGGAGAGATATTCTCGGGCCCTCTCGGTTTTAAGGTATCCATCATCATCTGGCAGACACAATATCATTTGATCACAGGGATGCCGAAACACGGAAACGAGAAAAAAGAACAAAACCAGTAACAAGGTACCTCTCATAGTGGACCAGTTATTGATCTATGGGGATGCCGACACATCTCACCTCGACTGTTTGTAATATATCATGAAGCAACAGGAATAACACACGGCAACTCGAGGTTCACTCGAGTAATTATTCGTGTGGGTATAGGGGGTCAATATGTGTGTGCACGGCTCCGATGTTGATCATTGATTGGAAAGTGTTTCAGTCATGTCTATACTTCACGAAACCTATAGGGTCACATGCTTAAGGGTCATCTATCTGCTGAATACTTGACAGAGAGTCTGAGAGAAAGTTTCGAAGACAACGGAAGAGTTCTGGAGAGAGAACACCGGAAGTGTTTCTGTAAAACTGAAAAGTTGTTTCAGAGTATACCATTAAGTCAAACTGGTTTCGGCACATGCCTGGAAATTCTTGGAGGGTGCCAAAATTGTTCTTGGAACTTCTGGGATTTTTCCGGGGAAAATACCCGAAATGTTCTGGAGCTGCCTGGACCGCTTTTGTTGCTTTTCGCTGATGAAAATCATAGATCTGAAAATGTTTCGGCATGCGTCCAAAATTATTTTAGTTTTTTTACCTTGAAAACAGTAGGAGAGGCTCCTACTATGCTGTATTAAATCAAAACAGAGTTACATAATATGTACATGTTCTTGAGGGAAAGCCCTCAAGGAAGGAAGAACAAAGTGTAAACTTGGAGAAGCTAGATCAAAAAAGGGTGAGTATCTGAAGAGATCAGTAGAGGGGACTAAATTACAAAGAGAGGGCAAATAAAGTTATGTAATCCCAATGAGCTTTGTCCACTGTAAATTTGAGCCAAAGGAGATCTGCTTTGGTTATATGTCTGAATATATAATTGTTCCTCTCCTTCCAGATATTCCAGGCCACAATACCCACAAATTCAAAGAAGAGTTCTCTGTTAAAAGACCTTTTGGCAGCTTGGATGGCTTCTATTCTGGAATAGTTCAAGTTCCAAGCAATACCCACTTTCGTCCAGCAAGATGAGCTGAAAGGACATGTAAAAATTAAATGCTCAATAGTTTCTTCCACACCAGAATCACAAAGGACGCAGTTGAAACCATCATTGGTGTTAAAGTGCCGTCTCTTGAACATATTCCTAGTATTCAGCCTGTCTGCCAACAAAAACCACATAAAGACTTGAAGTTTCATGTGTAGCTTTGACTTGCATATCCATGCAAATGGAGGTGGCGCAACAATATCTTTATGGCAGTGCTCATATAATATTTTTGGGAAAATACGCTTGTCCCCAAACATAATTCCAAGAATCAGCTGCATCCGAGAGATTAAGCCCGTCCGGTTTAAATGCAAGCACTGATTGAAGTTCCTCGAACGCTTCTGGCGAGAGAGGAATATGGAACATGTCAGACCAATCAGCAGCTGCATAGAACTCTGCCATCGTGCAATCCTCATTGATGGCAAAAGAAAAGAGGCAGAACTAGTTAAAAACTCACATACATATTTTTGGATTTAATGGATGCAAAAAATTGTCTTCATGAATAGTTAAAACGCATTCTTGTTTGCTTTTCGCTGATGAAAATCATTGATCCAGAAATGTTTCGAAAAGCGTTCAAAATTATTTTAGTGGGTACTAGAAATGTTCTAGACCTACAGAAATATTTTCGGATTTAAAGGTCGCGGAAAAATATTTTCATCAATAGTGGAAACACGTTTTGGTAGCTTCTTTGGGAAGCCACCTTTGAGGGCATTTTGGTAATTCCAATTGTCCTCTACCCCTTGGGCTTGGCCTATAAATAGAGGTGGAGGGGGCTACCCAAACTCACTCCTTTTCTAACATACAAATGCATGCAATGATCTGGCCTTCTCTCTCCCTCCCCACGAAATAGTTTCGTAGAGTCGAAAGGTTGTCTGGGTTCCGATGGGAACTAGTTCTGACTGGCGAAGCCCTGCCGGATAGCTGACATCGTATATATGCAATCCCGTAGAGAGGTCGTAGGTTCGATCTTTTGCCCGAGGGGCTGTTCGAGGGTCCTCCCGAAGGGTTGTCCGAGTTACCGTTCGAGTTTCGATGGTCCTTCTGAAGGGTTGTCCGTGACATCGTCTGAGAGACTGTCTGACCGCCTCCCAAAGGGCTGTCCGACGTGGGAGTCTATCCTCGCGGTTGGGAGGTTGTAAATCCTATCTGCAGGGATCTGCACCGACGATGTACATCTACTCAACTTCCGCAGCGCTACGAGTCGGTAATGATCAGATCAAACCTTGTATGCAGTCTCCATAGTGATCATGGGTGTGCTCACTGTACCAATTTTTTTGTTTTGTTTCGCGTTCCCCTACACTTAGCTGCATTCACTTCCCGCAACGCCTGCAAACATCTCTATTGTGCCAATAAAACTTTCATCTGTATCTGCCATAACCCAAGGTTTCAGTTCCGTGAACTTCTTCATCTCAAACATGGTACCCCTTGGCACCATACAGTTATATGTATGACTGACTGTGTGAAAAAAAATATGTGAGCTATCCCCGCGATGCCAAAATACATGAGCAAAATCCAGCGCAGTCTCGCCTCCA
>NC_041392.1:737205883-737208100 GCF_002162155.2 Triticum dicoccoides | reverse complement strand
GAAACGACGAGTAATTACCAACGAAATTAGATCAATATACATACTCGGCCCCCCTTATACTCGAATCCTGGCTACGCCACTGGTAGCAACCCACCAAAATTTTGTCCTTCACGTGATTTGCTCCTTTGGCTCGACTCCTGCAGCTAGTGCAACTTGCTTTGCCAAAGCCTGATACTAATTCCAATGGATGCACAACGTGATAGTCTTTTTGCCTCGGCTCGAATTGATCTGCTGTGCCTCTTCCACGTCAAATACAAAGGACCCGATCCTCTTTTTTTCAAAACAAATCCCTGAGTCGATCGGACCTGCACCGGAGCCCTGCCGAGTAGCACGCCTGGTGGCGGAGGATCGACAGGTGGAGGAACGTACGTGTGGCTGAGCTGGGAGAATAATGGCTGAGTTGGGGAATAATCAGTTTAGGTTTTAGAGGAGAATGTAAAAAACGTACATCATGACATAGGTGGGTAATTTTAATCAAGTTTAATGGCGAAAGGGTATTAAGAATATCAAATGGTTGTGCTTTTTCTATGTATCAAAACAACTGCTGGATGTTTCTGATTGTTGTGACGTTTGGTAGCATAATTAACCCGTATTCTTCCTTTAGCATATAAAATAGATAGAATGCTATGAACCATGTCCACACTTATTTTCTAAAATGTGAAAACATTGCCAGTGTGTTTTCAGAGTGTTGTATGGACAGTAAGAAAGTGCGGTAAAATCTAGCCATTAGCTAGCTAATGAGCTAGTGACCGTAGGAGTAAGTGGCATGTCCCTACTAAGAGAATATATAACCGGGCTCATTAAAAACCCCTATACATTCGGCGGACGGTCTGATCACAAAATTGCAATCCACACAGACACCTCCTACTGATCCTATACATGCAGGCCGACCAACGCCCCTCATATCCAGCTCATATCTAGGGCAGATATAAGAAGGCTCGGACACATCCAGGGATGTCCGCCACACCAGACTGCCGGACTGTACGCACACAGACACATGCCTAAACACAGGGTGCACTGAGGATGCATTCATGCTGCCGCTCTTGCACGCTGCTGGAGACTCCATATCCGTCTATTTAAGCCAAATGGCAGCACCCCAACCCTAGACCGGCTCATTTCCACCTTTCAATCCAATCTTCTTGGAACTCCCCATCCGCTGGTAGTCATGGACGACAGTAGATCACCACCTACGCCATGCTAGAGGCGGTTCACTACTAGGAAAAGGGCTAGTAATGGCGCACCAGTTTTTCCCACTAATGGCGCACTGCTGGTGCGCCATTAGTATCACACCACTAGTATTTCTTACTAATGGCGCACCACCGGTGCGCCATTAGTATCTGGTATACTAATGGCGCACCGAGCAGTGCGCCATTAGTATAGAACACCATGCGCCATTAGTATGCCTCCCAGGGGGGCATATTTAACCATGTGCTTTGGCATACTAATGGCGCAGTGTTGGGTGATGCACCATTAGTGTGATTATAATAGTGCGCCATTAGTGTCTTGTGTGGTGCGCCACTAGTATGAATATTAGGGATTTTTTTTTCATTTCTGATATTTTCACAGGTTAAAAAATATTAGAGATAACATACAACACAGATCTGCTTAGCTTACATACAGGGGGCCATATGTAACGATGTTACCTGCATCCACCAGATCATATCCAACACACAAGTTTCATCATATATACATACATAGCCAACATATAGTTCCATCGTTACATATTACAAACGTTTCACAATGTTCATTCAATACCGTTATCCATCAATTCACAAAAGTTTCACATTGATACAAAATAAAAACACAAATGAAAAAGAAGCACTCCATCCATGCAATCTTCCGTGAATTAAATCAAATCTGCAAAATGATAAACAAGAAGTTAGAAGAAGAAGAAGAAGAAGAAGAGAAGAAGAAGAAGAAGACTAGAAGAAGAATAAGAAGAAGAATAAGAAGAATAAGAAGAAGACTATAAGCTTATTATGTAAACTTGATCATTTTGTGCTAACATAAGTAATTTTGGAGCTAACCTATAGGAAACTAAGCATATAAGCTCTAAGTTAGCATATTAGAGCCAACTTAGGTAAAATGAAGCTAACATATGTCATTTTGGATAAGAAAAAGAATAAGAAGAAGACTATAAGCTTACTATGTAAACTTGATCATTTTGTGCTAACATAAGTAATTTTGGAGCTAACGTATAGGAAACTAAGCATATTA
>NC_041392.1:737204066-737205328 GCF_002162155.2 Triticum dicoccoides | reverse complement strand
TCACCACACAAGTGATGAAAGCACTAGCGAATCATGTTAAAGCTAACCTCTACTTTTGACCCTCAACTATAACAACCGCATGCAGTACAGAGAAGTGTTGATGCAGGCATCAAACATTATAATGGCTGAATTTGATCTACTCCAATAATTTTCTCAAGTTACATGATTAACAAGCTTGGGCTTAGCAGTAATATTCTGTGAAAATATTTTCTTGAAGCCTGAACAACTGGCTTTCCTTTTTAAAAGCAAAACCAAAACCATGACACAATCACTTGACAACATCTATTGACTACATTAGATGGATAAATTTCATATGTTGTGGAAGACCACCCTCAAGCAGACTGCTTATGACCATGGCTCCTAAATGGATAAGCGTTTGGCAAGAAGACATTGTGGACAACAATATTCAGAATCATACCTTAAGTAATATTCTTAACTATATCATCATCTTATGAAATATTATAGTGTGGTGGCTGTTCTAGAAAATGCAGCAATATTGTAAACATAACTTTTAGACAAGCTAGAGAAAGAGATGAATGGATGAAAATGACACCCTCACTATTTTAGATTTAATATAAACCACACAGGAGTTACCATCCCCACATCTTCTTTTTTATTTATGGTCAAGTAATTGCTGAAATATTTGAAACAGAGGCCACCATTGCACCACCATTCACTGACAAACCATTAGAGCATTGTGAACAACAAATTTCAGAGAAAACTCTCTTTGGCACACAAATTCAGAGCATTGTGAACAACAGAAACAACTGAATGTCCTATCATGACATGCCAACGAACTAACAAAAATTGCGCGTTCTACCAGCACACCATTAGCACAAAATTTTCTCTAATCTTACTGGACACAAAATTTTTCTTCAGTGTGTCTAGTGCATTTTTTCAGTGTGTCCAAATCTTGCAGGTACCAAGTACTCCAATGCACATGGAGTACTAATTATTCATGTTTGCTAGGCACTACTCCCACAATTTTTTGAACCTAATTTGACCTAAATTCGAGAGGGATTTGACCTAAACCTAGCAAAAGAGAGAAGAAGAGGGCATGGCCGGGAGGGAGGAGAGGAGGAAGAGAGGAGAAGAGAGGCAGAGGGAGGAGGGTTACCTGACCATGATGAGGTGGTGGCCGGAGCGGAGATGACAGAGGGCGGAGACGGCGAGCTTGGGGGAGGCGGGGATAGACGGCGGGGAGGTCGCGGGCCTCCTCTCCTGGTGGACGTGGGGCCTCCTCTCCTGGTGGAACTCGGTGC
>NC_041392.1:737203422-737204056 GCF_002162155.2 Triticum dicoccoides | reverse complement strand
GGGAGGCGGCGGGGGTGCGTGGGCGGCTGCGGCAAGGTTAGGTCGAGTGGGGGATCTGGCGAGGGAGGGAGAGAGGCCAGAGGGGAACAGGTGGAGTGGGGGGAGGGTTAGCAATGGTGCACCTCCCCCTGGTGCGCCATAAGTACGACGACAGCAATGGCGCACCACCCCCAGGTGCGCCATTAGTACAAATTTTTTATTACAGTTCGAGCACTCAGGTTATATTCCACCTAACCATATCCAAAACAGAACACACACACTAGCCCGACTGGTCAGCATGCAGCACACACACTAGGAGGTCTTGGGTTTGATTCCCACGCTCCCCAATTTTCGTTTTTATGCATTTTTTCTTTGCACATATCTTTTTATGCATGCATCCAAATATAACATGTCACATATGCTAGATGCTCAGAATTTCATGTAGAAAAATAATATGCAGTTTGTTGCCATGTTAACAACATTTAAAATTCTGTTTGATATTTATTTGTGTTTAAATATGTTCAAACTTGTTTAAATCATAACTAAATATCCATAGCTCAAAATTTGACAAACTTTATATGCTTTTGGGAGTAACATATATGCGGTGGCTCGTCGGCGGCGGTGGAGCGGGGGAGGGTGCGGGGGTGCTCGTCGG
>NC_041392.1:737196294-737203137 GCF_002162155.2 Triticum dicoccoides | reverse complement strand
CTCGTCAGCGGCGGTGGAGCGGGGGCGGGTGCGGGGGGTGCTCGTCGGCGGCGGTGGAGCGGGAAAGGGTGCACCACACATACATGCGCCATTAGTAGTATTGCAAAAAAGTATTAAAAATAATTTTTATACTAATGGCGCACCGTGACATAGTGCGCCATTAGTAGTTTTGCAAAAAAGTTAAAAAAAATACAGTAGTGGCACACTCAACTGTTGGTGTGCCATTAGTAGTTCTAACTACTAATGGCGCACTTTGCCCGGATGCGCCATTAGTATGTTTGAAAAAATAAAAAAAACATTTTGCTACTAGTGGTGCACCTTGTGCCTGGTGCGCCATTAGTGTCTTACACACTAATGGCGTATCTTCACGTGATGCGCCATTAGTAAATAGTAGTGGCGCACCACTTCTCTGGTACGTCATTAGTGTCAATTTCATTTTTAGCCCTTTTTCTAGTAGTGGTTGGAGTTCCTTTTGGAGATCCAGGCCTGGCTTGAAGCCCAGATTACAGCCGGCGTGCCTCCAGACTCGCCAGAGCCAGAAAAGGACGAGCAGGAGGAAGAGGATGAGAAGAAGGAGGATAAGGAGTGGTAGCAGGCACCGTATGCGGACATGGATGAAATGTAGCTGGAGGAGGAGGAAGAGGACAAACGCGAGGTGGATCAACACAAGTGGAGTTTCAGGTTGCCCAACTGAAGAGGTTGCAGAGCAACATTCCATCCTCGACTCTATCCGTTCAGAGGAGGAGATGGAGGCAAACTGCCGCTTCCTCCTCCAGGCATGGGCGAAGAACGATGCACTCTTTGTGCACATGGAGTCAGGCAAGGAGCCGAAGCAGCAGGCATAAGGAAATTACTAGGAGGCCAGTCCATCCGGCACGAAAGTCATCTACATCTACGACGACGAGTAGTTAGCTTTAGGTTATCTATGTAGTACCTAACTTTTGTGTTGCATGCTTTAATATGGATTTGATGTATCAAATTTGAGGTATGCAGCTGCACTGAACGCAAAATGAGGGATGACCGGGCCCTCTCCGCGGATGCACCCGGGATGTCTAATAGACAATGAGGGGTTATTTTCATCATGTGCAGTTGTACATAGTTGTGCTTTTTTGACACGGTGTTACTGCTTACAAAGAGACACTTTAAAATGCGCTTTCATCGATGGTCAGAGTGAAATGCGAAAGAGTGATCAAGCTCACTTCACCTCCAAAGAGCGAGACCGTGGTGAACGATGAAAGTATGGCACCTACCTACCACCTATATATCAGATATCTTATTATGCGTGTTGATGTAATCTGATTAAGATATACATGATCCATCTAGAGTTAGTGCGACAACTCACCATCAAGGATTATACGTATGTCTTGCCACCCAGAGTTAGCTTATGAGGCAAAAAAGGGGGGAAAGTGCGATTGTTTAGTCCTCTTTAATTTGTTTTTCATAGGATGCATGATATTTTAATGAACTAAAACGCTTTGACTTATCGCATGATTTACAGCTAGCACAACGAAAAAGACGCTAAATAAATTTGATTAGTAGCTTACTCCATCTCGGAGAGCGTGTCTTTGTATGTTCATCTACCACCAGGTTCAGACTAGCATTTTCCATGTAGGAGACGTTTTAAAGTCAAACTTTTTCTTCCAGCGGGTCACCATTTTCGTCGCTAAACAACAATAAGAGGCTAAGAAGATGGAGAGGAACATATGCAAGTTGGAAGACACTTTTTGACCCAGTTGGCCATCTTTCTAGCTTGTGCTTGAATGATAATAGTAGCTAGTCTTAATTAACAAGTCGATTAACTTAACAACTTATATCGTCCTGGTCGTGGAAACCAGTATCTATCTATCTATCTATCTATCTATCTATATGATGAGTTGTCGTTTTATAACTCATCCATTGATCGCAAGTTATCTGTTAGGTAGTCTCTCCGTAAGTGCTTCATTTATTAATTAGTCGACTAATTTAGTCAGTCCTGCCGCTCCAGCCGACCGGCTGGCTACTCCCACTATGAGTACCCCCAATGCATCGACTTTGACTCGCTAGTGCGGCTGCATGTGATAAGACATGCATGCACGTATGCCGCACGTACGTGTGCTGAGGGTGCACAATACTAATACTTTGGATTATTTCGAGTCAAACAATTGCCATGCACCTACCTAATCCACGAGCCCCATATAGGGCTTGTTTGGTTTAGCAGGTGTTAGCAGGGGTTAGAGATTGGCCTCGAATTTAGCTCAATCGAACATGCACTTAGTTTCAACATCCCAATCGTAGTCGATTAATTCCTACCAAACCGAACATGACCTTGTTTAATTTCAACATTCCAATGAGCACAAGATTGCTAATTTGTCGCATCTTCCGGAATGTTGAGTGCTCACCTTCATCTGTCCTCCTCCCGGTGGACGAAGAGAGGATTTCCTGGGCGCTGGCTAGAGGACGGCATTTGATGCGAGAGTAGCTTTCTTGTTTCATCGCGTCTTTTTTCACGTCCTTTTCCTTTTTTCCTTTTTTTCTATTTCTATTTTTGGGGGTTCTCTGCTCCTGCTCTGTACAGTTGGCGTTTCTTTCGCCGTTCTTCTAATGAAATGCACAACTCTCATGCGTCCTTTCAAAAAACAATGATCTGCTGCACATGGATGCACTACATACACAAACATCCATACATGCTCTGGTCCCATAAACCCAAAAAACCATGGGCATTCCAATCACCAGCTAGCTGATGAATCTTTGTTCCAAGAAAAGGTGAATCTTTTGGGACCAGATGGTACACATAAAGGCTATCCATCCATCATGAAAGCCAGCAAAAGTGCAGAGATATTTAGAACGGGATGCAGAGTATGTATATAATATCTTGTGATGATCTTATCGCAAACATTAGCTGGCCAACTACTTTGCCAAAAAGTTCATGTTTCCATATTTCTTTCGCATTTATGCACATCATTCTACTGTACACTTCTATGTAGACATGGCAATCCTATTACAAGCACCTGGTTTTCTGTTCAATCCCACGGGGAAGGTGATTCCGCTTTCGCTGATTCTCCTTATCTTGGATGGCTTTTTTGACACAGAGAGGTGGAAAACCATGGATCAACAAGTGTCACTGCGTCAACGTCTCCATGGACTCACGGGGAATAAAGTCGCGTTGCCTCCTCAAGAACCAACAGCTCATAACATCAACCATGATTTATCAAAATGGTAGTATGGATTATAATGCAAGTATTATAGATGAGCACTTCAGTTATCGGCCAGAGAAATATCCGTACGTCGTGTATACCTCCAGAGAAATACAAATAATAAGCATATGAAGAGAATTATCACGTTGGTAATCGCTAATAATAGTTTATCATATCCTAAGTTTCAGTAATTATTGTGGCACTCGCTGGCACTTGATCAACTGACTGAATCCTATCAAATACAGATAATTAACTTTGAATGGCGACCAAGTTACCCTCATGATGAGTTTTCTTTGCACCTGAACTCCACCTCCATCAGTCGAGCTGCTAGCATGTTGTACTCCAACCAATGGCCAATTGATTATGCTGGAAACTAAATGTTGCATTGGATGCATGGGTACCAAGAGTAGAGTACCCTAATCAAATCAAGAATGTCATGGCCTAAATGCAGTGCACGCCATTCCACTATTCATTGCTTCCCGGGCTGTTATTGTATGTCTTCAAGAGTAGAGTACCCTAATCAAATCAAGAATGTCATGGCCTAAATGCGGTGCACGCCATTCCACTATTCATTGCTTCCTGGGCTGTTATTGTATGTCTTCAAGAAACAAAACTAAAAAATTTCTCGCTGTATTTAGTTTGCCAATGTCTTGGTCCTGCTTACGATGACTACTATTATCTGCCCGCAGATGGGACCCGCGGTGGTATTCTTATTGCTTGGGACTCTTCCAAGGTTGAGGGAGATTCTCATATCTTGGGGGAGTTCTTAGTAACGGTCCGGTTTTCATATGGTGATTCCTCCCCCTTTTGGATTGCTTCATTTTAGAGACCAAAAGAGGAAAGAGACAAAGTTTGCTTTCTTGAAGAAATTAAAAAAACACGCAGTACCGCGCAAGACTCTTGGGCAATCATGGGAGACTTTAATCTGATCCTTGAAGCCAAAGATAAAAATAACGGAAATTTAAATAGACTCATCATGGGTAAGTTCAGACGGGTGATTGATGATTTGCATCTCAGTGACACATTTTTAAAAGGGTGTGCCTTCACATGGTCGGATGATCAACAAAACGCCACCCCTTGCAAGACCGATAGAATTCTTGGGTCAGCGGAATGGCACACACAGTTTCCTGGCTGTTTTTTTAAAGGGGCTTTCATCATCTATGTCAGACCATTGTCCTTTGCGGCTAGCCACAGTTGTTAAGGCATATAAATGCAAAAGGTTCCGCTTTTATATCTTTTTGGGCACGAAAAGAACGCTTCCTGGAGATGGTTGAACATTCCTGGAATAACTCAATTGGAGGGGACATAACAAATCCTATTACGCGGCTTCAAACTAAGCTAAAACTGAAGGCCAGAGCTTTGCAAAGCTGGAGTGCTAAAATGTTTGGTGACATACAGGAGCAAATTCTTTGGGCTAAGACCATAGTGAACCTTTTTGATCAAGCCGAAGATGTTAGAATGATATCTTACAGGGAGAGATGGCTGAGGAGAGAGGTGAAGACGAAGTTGCTTCAGTTGTGCGCAATTGAAAGAACTATAGCCCAGCAAAGGTCCAGAATTACGAGGCTACATCTGGGGGATGCAAATACTTCATACTTTCACATTCAGGCTAATCACATAAGAAGAAAGAATTTTATTGGTACCCTATCTGATGGTTTATCGATTGTTCCTTCTCATGAGAGCACAGAACAAACTCCCTGTAGTCACTTTATAGAAAGGTTCGGGACGCCAACAGTTAGGCAAAGCACTTTGGTCCTCGATTTTCTAGGCATTAATTCAGCAGATTTGAGCAATCTCGAGCTTCCTTTTTCAGAAGAGGAAGTTTGGAAGGCGATCAAGGACACGCCAAAGAAAAAAGCACCTGGGCAGGATGGCTATAACATGGTTTTCTATCAGAACTGTTGGCAAGTGATTAAGAAACATATGATGGAAGTTTTTGACTGTATTCATTCACTCCATTTTCAGGCTTTTGACAAGATCAACAGTGCCCATCTTGTTTTGATGCCTAAACGTCAAGGAGCATGTGGGCCTAATGATTTTCGTCCAATTAGCTTAGTACACAGCCTTGCAAAAATAGTCTCCAAGGTGCTGGTCAGAAGACTGGCTAATGTCCTGCCAAACACATAGGCGAGAATCAGGGCGCGTTTATGATGGTGTTTGCATGATAATTTTAAGATGGTACGGGAATCAGTCAGGCTACTGAAGGAGAGATAGTGCAAGAGACTATTACTTAAACTAGACATCACCGAATCCTTTGACACGGTCGCCCGGCAGTTTTTGCTTGAAGTTCTTTGAAAAGTTGGTTCTGGTCCAAATTGATGTGCCTGGATTGCTATGCTCCTCAGAACGGCATCGACTAGGATTCTTTTGAATGGCATTCCCGGGCAAACTTTTTGGCATGGTCGTGGTCTTAGACAAGGGGATGCCCTATCTCCCATGCTCTTTATTATTGTCATGGGCACTATATGCAAACAGTTCGACAAGGAAGAGGAGTATGGGATTCTTGAATCTTTTAATAACAGATATGCTATCCCTCAACGTATGACTGTTTATGCTGACGATGTTATTCTCTTCCTTAAGGCGACACATGAGGAAGTAGTGGCAGCTAAGTGTTTGTTGAACATCTTTGGATGTGCTTCTGGGATGCACTGCAATCTCAGCACGACTTCAATATCCCCTATTTGTTGTGATGAGGATCAGGTTGCAGATTATGGGAGCACCGTTAGTTGCAAAATTGCTCCCCTTCCAATTAAATATTTAGGCTGCCTCTCAGTCGAAATAAGCTTCACACAGAGGATTTCCAGGGCTTGATTGATAAATTGAGGAATCAATTAGGGACATGGCGCACGGGTTTTCTATACCAGAGTGGTCGTTTAGTTCTTGTCAAAGCGGTGTTATCGGCCATTCCCATTTTTCACTTAATGTCCCTTGATCCTCCCCCATGGGTGTTCAAGGCCATCGACAAAATCCGAAGAGCTTTCCTTTGGAAGGGCGCTGATGTGGTAAATGGCGGCCACTGCTTGGTAAGTTGGAAACAAACTTGTCGACCAAAAGCTAGCGGGGGACTAGACATTTTGGACCAAGAAATCATGAATGTTGTGTTGGGAACGCAGTAATTTCAAAAAAAATCCTACGCACACGCAAGATCATGTTGATGCATAGCAATGAGAGGGGAGAGTATTGTCTACGTACCCTCGTAGACCGTAAGCGGAAGCGTTATGACAACACGGTTGATGTAGTCGTACGTCTTCACGATCGACCGATCTAGTACCGAAGATATGACACCTCCACGATCTGCACATGTTCGGTTTGGTGATGTCCCGCGAACGAACGATCCAGTAGAGCTTCGAGGGAGAGCTTCTTCAGCACGGCGGCATGATGACGGTGATGATGTTTCTCCCGGAACAGGGTTTCGCCTAAGCACCACTACGATATTACCGAGGTGGATTATGGTGGAGGGGGGCACTAGACACGGCTAAAGATCAATGATCAACTTGTGTGTCCATGGGGTGCCCCCTCCTCCGTATATAAAGGAGTGGAGGAGGGGCAGGGCCGGCCCTCCTATGGCGCGCCCCATGGGGAGTCCTACTTCCCACGGGGAGTAGGATCCCCCCCTTTCCATGTAGTAGGAGTAGGAGAGGGAAGGAGCAAAGAGGGAGAAGGAAAGGGG
>NC_041392.1:737186368-737196220 GCF_002162155.2 Triticum dicoccoides | reverse complement strand
ACGCCCCTCCTCTCTTTTCACTAAGGCCCATAAGGCCCATTAAACTCCCCGTGGGGTTCCGGTAACCCCCCGGTACTCCGATATATGCACGAACTTCACTCGGAACCCTTCTGATGTCCAAACATAGTTGTCCAATACATCGATCTTTATGTCTCGACCATTTCGAGACTCCTCGTCATGTCCGTGATAAAATCCGGGACTCCGAACTACCTTCGGTACATCAAAACACATAAACTCATAATACCGGTCGTCACAGAACGTTAAGCGTGCGGACCCTATGGGTTCGAGAACTATGTAGACATGACCGAGACATGTCTCCGGTCAATAACCAATAGCGAAACCTGGATGCTCATATTGGTTCCTACATATTCTACAAAGATCTTTATCGGTCAAACCACATAACGATATACGTTGTTCCCTTTGTCATCGATATGTTACTTGCCCCTTGATTCGATCATCGGTATCTCAATACCTAGTTCAATCTCATTACCAGAAAGTCTCTTTCTCGGTCTGTAATGCTACATCCCGTAACTAACTCATTAGCAACATTGATTGCAAGGCTTATAGTGATGTACATTATCGAGAGGGCCCAGAGATACCTCTCCGACAATCGGAGTGATAAATCCCAATCTTGATCCATGCCAACTCAACAGACACCATTGGAGACACCTGTAGAGCACCTTTATAATCACCCAGTTACGTTGTGACGTTTGGTAGCACACAAAGTGTTCCTCCGGTATTCGGGAGTTGCATGATCTCATAGTCATAGGAACATGTATAGTTATGGAGAAAGCAATAGCAACAAACTAAACGATCATCGTGCCAAGCTAACGTATGGGTCAAGTCAATCACATCATTCTCTAATGATGTGATCCCGTTAATCAAATGACAACTCATGCCTATGATTAGGAAACATAACCATCATTGATTCAACGAGCTAGTCAAGTAGAGGCAAACTAGTGACACTCTCTTTGTCTATGTATTCACACATGTACTAAGTTTCCGGTTAATACAATTCTAGCATGAATAATAAACATTTATCATGATATAAGTAAATATAAATAACAACTTTATTATTGTCTCTAGGGCATATTTCCTTCAGTCTCCCACTTGCACTAGAGTCAATAATCTAGATTACATTGTAATGACTCTAACACCCATGGAGTCTTGGTGCTGATCATGTTTTGCTCGTGAGAGAGGCTTAGTTAACGGGTCAGCAATATTCAGATCCGTATGTATCTTGCAAATGTCTATGTCTCCCTCCTTGACTTGATTGCGGATGGAATTGAAGCTTCTCTCGATGTGCTTGGTTCTTTTGTGAAATTTGGATTCCTTTGCCAAGGCAATTGCTCCAGTATTGTCACAAAAGATTTTCATTGGACCCGATGCACTAGGTATGACACCTAGATCGGATATGAACTCCTTCATCCAGACTCCTTCATTTGCTGCTTCCGAAGCAGCTATGTATTCTGCTTCACACGTAGATCCCGCCACAACGCTCTGCTTGGAACTGCACCAAATGACAACTCCACCATTTAATAAAAACATGTATCCGGTTTGTTACTTAGAGTCATCCGGATCAGTGTCAAAGCTTGCATCGACGTAACCATTTACGACGAGCTATTTGTCACCTCCATATACGAGAAACATATCCTTAGTCCTTTTTAGGTATTTCAGGATGTTCTTGACCGCTGTCCAGTGATCCACTCCTGGATTACTTTGGTACCTCCCTGCTAAACTTATAGCAAGGCACACGTCATGTCTGGTACACAGCATTGCATACATGATAGAGCCTATGGCTGAAGCATAGGGAACACCTTTCATTTTCTCTCTATATTCTACAGTGGTCGGGCATTGAGTCTGACTCAACTTCACACCTTCTAATACAGGCAAGAACCCTTTCTTTGCCTGATGCATGTTGAACTTTTTCAAAACTTTATCAAGGTATGTGCTTTGTGAAAGTCCAATCAAACGTCTTGATCTATCTCTATAGATCTTGATGCCCAATATATAAGCAGCTTCACTGAGGTCTTTCATTGAAAAATTCTTATTCAAGTATCCTTTTATGCTATTTAGAAATTCAGTATCATTTCCAATCAACAATATGGCATCTACATATAATATCAGAAATGCTACAGAGCTCCCACTCATTTTCTTGTAAATACAGACTTCTCCAAAAGTCTGTACAAAATCATATGCTTTGATCATACTGTCAAAGTGTATATTCCAACTCCGAGAGGCTTGCACTAGTCCATAAATGGATCGTTGGAGCTTGCACACTTTGTTAGCACCTTTTGGGTCGACAAAACCTTCTGGTTGCATCATATACAACTCTTCTTTAAGGCATCCATTAAGGAATGCAGTTTTGACATCCATTTGTCGAATTTCATAATCATAAAATGTGGCAATTGCTAACATGATTTGGACGGACTTAAGCATCACTACGGATAAGAAGGTTTCATCGTAGTCAACTCCTTGAACTTGTCGAAAACCTTTTACAACAAGTCGAGCTTTGTAGACAGTAACATTACAGTCAGCGTTAGTCTTCTTCTTGAAGATCCATTTATTCTCTATGGCCTGCCGATAATCGGGCAAGTTAACCAAAGTCCATACTTTGTTCTCATACATGGATCCCATCTCAGATTTCATGGCCTCAAGCCATTTTGCGAAATCTGGCCTCATCATCACTTTCTCATAGTTCGTAGGTTCTTCATGGTCAAGTAACATGACTTCCAGAACAGGATTATCGTACCACTCTGGTGTGGATCTTACTCTGGTTGACCTACGAGGTTCGGTGGTAACTTGATCAGAAGTTTCATGATCATCATCATTAGCTTCCTTACTTACTGGTGTAGGAATCACTAGAACTGATTTCAGTGATGAACTACTTTCCAATAAGGGAGAAGGTACAATTACCTCATCAATTTCTAATTTCCTCCCACTCACTTCTTTCGAGAGAAACCCCTTCTCTAGAAAGGATCCATTCTTAGCAACAAATATCTTGCCTTCAGATCTGTAATAGAAGGTGTACCCAACAGTCTCCTTTGGGTATCCTATGAAAACACATTTCTCCGATTTGGGTTCGAGCTTATCAGGTTGAAGTTTTTCCACATAAGCATCGCAGCCCCAAACTTTAAGAAACGACAACTTGGGTTTCTTGCCAAACCACAGTTCATAAGGTGTCGTCTCGACGGATTTAGATGGTGCCCTATTTAACGTGAATGCAGCTATCTCTAAAGAGTAAGCCCAAAACAATAGCGGTAAATCAGTGAGAGACATCATAGATCGCACCATATCTAGTAAAGTACGATTACGACGTTTGGACACACCATTACACTATGGTGTTTCAGGTGGCGTGAGTTGCGAAACTATTTCGCATTGTTTCAAATGAAGTCCAAACTCATAACTCAAATATTCACCTCCACGATCAGATTGTAGAAACTTGATTTTCTTGTTACGATGATTTTCCACTTCACTCTGAAATTCTTTGAACTTTTCAAATGTTTCAGACTTATGTTTCATCAAGTAGATATACCCATATCTGCTCAAATCATTTGTGAAGGTGAGAAAATAACTGTATCCACGACGAGCTTCAATGTTCATTGGACCACATACATCAGTATGTATGATTTCCAATAATTCTGTTGCTCGCTCTATTGTTTCGGAGAACGGAGTTTTAGTCATCTTGCTCATGAGGCATGGTTTGCATGTACCAAGTGATTCATAATCAAGTGATTCCAGAAGTCCATCAGAGTGAAGTTTCTTCATGCGCTTTACACCAATATGACCTAAATGACAGTGCCAGAAATGAGTTGCACTATCATTATCAACTCTGCATCTTTTGGCTTCAATACTATGAACATGTGTATCAGTACTATCAAGATTTAGTAAAAATAGACCACTCATCAAGGGTTCATGACCATAACAGATATTACTCATATAAATAGAACAACCATTATTCTCTGATTTAAATAAATAACCGTCTCGGATGAAACAAGATCCAGATAAAATGTTCATGCTCAACGCTGGCACCAAATAACAATTATTCAGGTCTAAAACTAACTCCGAAGGTAGATGTAGAGGTAGCGTGCCCACGGCGATCACATCGACTTTGGAACCATTTCCCACGCGCATCGTCACCTCGTCCTTAGCCCATCTTCGCTTAATCCCAAGCCCATGTTTCGAGTTGCAAATGTTACTAACTGAACCAGTATCAAATACCCAGGCACTACTGCGAGCATTAGTAAGGTACACATCAATAACATGTATATCTAATATACCTTTCACTTTGCCATCCTTCTTCTCCGTCAAATACTTGGGGCAATTCCGCTTCCAGTGACCAGTTCCTTTGCAGTAGAAGCACTCAGTCTCAGGCTTAGGTCTAGACTTGACTTTCTTCACTTGAGCAGCAACTGACTTGCTGTTCTTTTTAAAGTTCCCCTTCTTCCCTTTACCCTTTTTCTTGAAACTGGTGGTCTTGTTGACCATCAACACTTGATGCTCTTTCTTGATTTCTACCTCCGCAGCCTTTAGCATTGCGAAGAGCTCAGGAATCGTCTTATCCATCCCTTGCATATTATAGTTCATCATGAAGCTCTTGTAGCTTGGTGGCAGTGATTGAAGAACTCTGTCAATGACACTATCATCAGGAAGATTAACTCCCAGTTGAGTCAAGTGGTTGTGGTACTCAGACATTCTGAGTATGTTCACTGACAGAACTATTCTCCTCCATCTTGCAGCTATAGAATTTATTGGAGACTTCATATCTCTCAATCCGGCCATTTGCTTGAAATATTAAGTTCAACTCCTGGAACATCTCATATGCTTCATGACGTTCAAAACGTCGTTGAAGTCCCGATTCTAAGCCGTAAAGCATGGCACACTGAACTATCGAGTATTTATCAGCTTTGCTCTGCCAGGTGTTCATAACATCTGGCGTTGCTCCTGCAGCGGGTTTGTCACCTAGCGATGCTTCCAGGACGTAAGTCTTCTATGCAGCAATGAGGATAATCCTCAAGTTATGGATCCAGTCCGTGTAGTTGCTACCATCATCTTTCAACTTAGCTTTCTCTAGGAACGCGTTAAAATTCAACGGAACAACGGCGTGGGCCATCTATCTACAACAACATAGACATGCAAAATACTATCAGGTACTAAGTTCATGATAAATTAAAGTTCAATTAATCAAATTACTTAAGAACTTCCACTTAGATAGACATCTCTCTAATCATCTAAGTGATCAAGTGATCCATATCAACTAAACCATGTCCGATCATCACGTGAGATGGAGTAATTTTCAATGGTGAATATCACTATGTTGATCATATCTACTATATGATTCACGCTCGACGTTTCGGTCTCTAGTGTTCGGAGGCCATATCTACATATGCTAGGGTCGTCAAGTTTAACCCGAGTATTCCGCGTGTGCAAAACTAGCTTGCACCCGTTGTATGTGAACGTAGAGCTTATCACACCCGATCATCACGTGGTGTCTCGGCACGACGAACTGTAGTAACGCTGCATACTCAGGGTAAATAAGATGCAACCTTGAATATTTAGTGATAAATCATCTTCCGCCGAACTAAGCAAAATAAGATGCATAAATGATAAATATCATATGCAATCAATATAAGTGATATGATATGGCCATCATCTTGTGACTTTGATCTCCATTTGCAAAGCACCATCATGATCACCATCGTCACTGGCTTGACACCTTGATCTCCATCGAAGCATCGTTATCGTCTCGCCAACTATTGCTTCTACGACTATCGCTACCGCTTAGTGATAAAGTAAAGCAATTACAAGGCGATTGCATTTCATACAATAAAGCGACAATCATATGGCTCCTGCCAGTTGCCGATAACTGTGTTACAAAAAATGATCATCTCATACAATAAAATTTAGCATCATGTCTTGACCATATCACATCACAACGTGCCCTGCAAAAACAAATTAGACGTCCTCTACTTTGTTGTTGCAAGTTTTACGTGGCTGCTACGGGCTGAGCAAGAACCGTTCTTACCTATGCATCAAAAACCACAACGCGGTATAGTGCTTACTTTTTGATCTTCAGAAAGAACCCTGTTCATTGAATCGGATTCAACTAAACCTGGAGATATAGACACCCACTAGCCACCTGTGTGCGAAGCACGTCCGTAGAACCAGTCTCGCGTAAGCATACACGTAATGTCGGTCTGGGCCGCTTCATCCATTAATGCCACTGAATCATGAATCTACTAGTGACGGCAAGCAATATGTATATACCCACGCCCATAACTCCTTTCTTTTCTACTCGTGCATATAACATCTACGCATAAACCTGGCTCGGATGCCACTGTTGGGAAACGCAATAATTTCAAAAAAATCCTACGCACACGCAAGATCGTGGTGATGCATAGCAACGAGAGGGGAGAGTATCATCTACGTATCATCGTAGACCGTAAGCGGAAGCGTTATGACAATGCGGTTGATGTAATCATGCGTCTTCACGATCGACCGATCTAGTACCGAAGATACGACACCTCCGCGATCTGCACACGTTCGGTTCGGTGATGTCCCGCGAACTCACGATCCAGTAGAGCTTCGAGGGAGAGCTTCGTCAGCACGGTGGCGTGATGACGGTGATGATGTTGCTCCGGGAACTGGGCTTCGCCTAAGCACCGCTATGATATAACCGAGGTGGATTATGGTGGAGGGGGGCACTGGACACGGCTAAAGATCAATGATCAACTTGGGTGTCTATGGGGTGCCCCCCTCCCCCGTATATAAAGGAGTGGAGGAGGGGGAGGGCCGGACCTCCTATGGCGCGCCCCATGGGGAGTCCTACTCCCACCGGGAGTAGGATCCCCCCTTTCCATGTAGTAGGAGTAGGAGAAGGAAGGAGGAAAGAGGGAGAAGGAATGGGGGCGCCGCCCCCCTTCCTAGTCCAATTCGGACCAGAGGGGGAGGGGGCACGCGGCCTACCCTGGCAGCCCCTCCTCTCTTTCCGCTAAGGCCCATAAGGCCCATTAAACTCCCCGGGGGTTCCGGTAACCCCTCGGTACTCCGGTATATGCCCGAACTTCACTCGGAATCCTTTCCATGTCCAAACATAGTCGTTCAATATATCGATCTTTATGTCTCGACCATTTCGAGACTTCTCTTCATGTCCGTGATCAAATCCGGGACTCCGAACTACCTTCGGTACATCGAAACACATAAACTCATAATACCGATCGTCACCGAACGTTAAGCGTGCGGACCCTACGGGTTCGAGAACTATGTAGACATGACCGAGACATGTCTCTGGTCAATAACCAATAGCGGAACCTGGATGCTCATATTGGTTCCTACATATTCTACGAAGATCTTTATCGGTCAAACCGTATAACGATATATGTTGTTCCCTTTGTCATCGGTATGTTACTTGCCGGAGATTCGATAGTCGGTATCTCAATACCTAGTTCAATCTCGTTACCGGCAAGCCTCTTTACTCGTTCCGTAATGCTACATCCCGTAACTAACTCATTAGTTACATTGCCTGCATGGCTTATAGTGATGTACATTACCGAGAGGGCCCAGATATACCTCTCCGTCAATCGGAGTGACAAATCCCAATCATGATCCATGCCAACTCAACCAACATCATTGGAGACACCTGTAGAGCACCTTTATAATCACCCAGTTACGTTGTGACGTTTGGTAGCACACAAAGTGTTCCTCCGGTATTCGGGAGTTGCATGATCTCATAGTCATAGGAACATGTATAGTTGTGGAGAAAGCAATGCAACAAACTAAATGATCATCGTGCTACTCTAACGGATGGGTCAAGTCAATCACATCATTCTCTAATGATGTGATCCAGTTAATCAAATGACAACTCATATCTATGGTTAGGAAACATTACCATCATTGATTCAACGAGCTAGTCAAGTAGAGGTAAACTAGTGACACTCTGTTTGTCTATGTATTCACACATGTACTAAGTTTCCGGTTAATACAAGTCAAGCATGAATAATAAACATTTATCATGATATAAGGAAATATAAATAACAACTTTATTATTGCCTCTAGGGCATATTTCCTTAATGTTGCGCTTCAGCTTTGCTGGGCATGGAAGGCGCGTACATCCAATAATCAGGCCTGGGGCATCATGCTAAATCCCTTGGAGAAGCATGAGAGTAGTTTGTTTAATGTTGCAGGACGGGTAGAGTTAGGCAATGGGCAAAGATGTTTGTTTTGGACCGATAGATGGATAAATGGTACAACCATTGAAGATATTGTGTTGGATGTTTTCAGTTCGGTGCCGCCGGTCGTTAGGGAAAGAAGAACAGTAGCAGAAGCAATGATCAATGGAAGCTGGATTAAGGGCATAAAGGGACAGATTAATATTCACATTTTTCATCGGGTTTTAACCTTGTGGGAGGAGATCAGTGAAGTTCAGATCACGCAAGGGGTTGAAGGCAAGTGGAGTTGGTTGTGGGGTTCTAAGGGAATCTACTCGTTGAAATCGGTCTATAAAGCACACTTTGCTCCATCAATTAAATGTAGCACGGACTGCACCATTTGGAAGGCTTGGGATCCCCTGAAATGCATTTTTTTCCTTTGGTTAGTGGTCAGGGGGCGGGTCTGGACAACATACCGTCATGCCAAGCGAGATTTAGCACATATTGATACATGTTGCTTCTGCAACAACACGCAAGAACCAACCCATCATCTCTTCATCAGCTGTAGCGTAATTAACATCATTTGGTGTTCGGTGCTTCATTGGGCAAATCTAAGCGAGGCCATTCCCCAAAATGCTGCCTCTCTCCAAAATTGGTGGAAAGAGGCCAAAACTTGAGTCCAGGACTCCAGCAAGAATTCCTTAAATACGATGGTACCACGAATTATTTGGAGCATTTGGAAAGAAAGGAATGGAAGAATATTTGGAAATTCCCATAGGCCGCATCAAAGAGTCATTGATCCAATCAAAATTGATGTGGGGCAATGGGCGGAAGCTAGTCTAGGTCGTTTTGTAATTCATTAGTTAGCTTTAGTTCTTTGTTGGTAGTCTGGTGGACGAGGCTAGGTAGGTTGTTTTGGTTTGCCATGACTTCACTGCTTCTCTCCTCTGGTTTGTTCCAATTTGTAAAAACGGATCGCGTGCTTTCTCTCTCTCTTCAATATAATACATGCAACTCTCCTGCATGGTTAAAAAAATAATCGAGAACGTCAATAGATTCCCTCCAGTTGATATTCAAAGAGACCAAATTAACCAAAGCTATTCTTACTCCAACAATACTCAATGGTATGTTCAAGGATGAACAGCAAGAACGAGCTGCCATTCGTTAAGTACAAGGTAGCATTTCTTTACAAAAAGAGAGAGGATATGATAGCATTGGAAGATCAAACTGTATGTTGTTATAGTGAATGCATAGGAGTATCCAAAATCTAAAACATCACCTGACAAAATGAACAAGAAAACTATAGAGGTTTTCCATATGAGAAAAGAAGTTCAAACCAGATACATTAATTGATTACAAGCTAACAAAATGATAGCAAAAACCAAGTGGTATAATAAGATAAAAAAATTATGACAAGAACGCGGCATCCCTGCCATCTTGTCGCAACTCCCACACCAACTATTTTTCACCACCACCGCGACAACAATTGACGCCGTCGGTAGTTGTACCGCCGTGGGGTGATGACGGTGTGCGTCCAGAGCTAGGTGTTGACGTAGGAGAAATGAAATTAGTGGTCGTACCGCAGGTGCACCCACAGGCCCTCCCCATCCATGAACTCTGGAATGCATATTCTGCACTCCGAAGACAGTAAAGCATGCTGATGCTGATTGGGTGGTTGGGGGGAGGTGTGGACCGCAGATTGGGG
>NC_041392.1:737142046-737185857 GCF_002162155.2 Triticum dicoccoides | reverse complement strand
TAGATGCTTCAGCAGCGTTGTCGGCACGTCCAACGGAATATGGCAGCGAGGCCAAGATGAATACGAGGTTGCATGTCATGGATGCCCATATCAACACCATGTTTGTGTTCACCGCCATCACCGATACAGATTGTTGAAGTTCATGTTCCATGGGCATCATCCTCACTGGTCACGACCATGTCTCCTGGGCCAATTGCAACAAGCGTGGTGGTGTGGCACTGGAGGATCACAATAGCGTGTATGGTGGGGGTGGCAGCTACTTGTTGGGGTGTGGATTCTACGTGTCTCACTTTAACTCTGATTTGACTATGGTCGTGCATACGAGAATGTGTGCCAGTGGTGGATTTTCTATCCTGAGTGTATGCAAGTATTAGTAATGAAAGGGAAGGGCAGGGTTGCGAATAGGTTAGGAATGGAATGGTCAACCGTCAAGTCAAGGATGACTTCTTTGTCGGCAAAACGGTAGAGGGTGAAAGCACGCCAGTGATTTTCTATGCTAGTCTTCTTTTCTAATGTCTCACGAAACTTGTCACCATAGATGACATCATCTTTTATTTCCTCTTCCTTACCAGGAAGGCACGCTTCTCTTATTCCTCCGGCCTTCACCTCCTTTCATGTTCAAAATAGAACCTATCCTCCTTTGTGATCTATTCATTTTGGCATGGAGGAGCGACCCATATCCTCCCTCCTCTTGGAAGCCATGTGTCGCCTAGACCGTTATCTCTTCCTTCGGTTTGGCTCCACGAAGGCACCGTCTAGACTAGAAGCTGCACTCATATTCAAAAGAGTCATGTGGTAGTGGCAGGCGCAGGCATGATCACTGCATGCATGCCACTTTAGGATGCTTCTTCCTGCATGCGTGGTGGGTTTCCTACGTGGAAAGTATTCAGTAGAATCTGATGAGTGGTGACACTCTAGGGAGTGAGCGGTACGCTGGTAGTTACTACTCTTCTTATTAGAGGCCAACCACAACCATTAAGTATGTGAAAAGATGAGACATAATTAATTTAATCTATGATTTTGACTTGTGCTTTCCTTTATTCCGAAGAAACTTTGGTGCCAGCTTGTTTCCTACTGTAAATTGAATCTGTTAAAGGGGTGGCCAGTCTAGCTGAATTTGCATGTAATCTTGATTAAATTGCCAAAGTTGCATATTTATTTACTGCTTTTAAAAGTTACCGATGCATGAAATCATCAAAACAATAAGAGATAGATGAAATTTTGAGAAGAAAAGGCGGCGCAGAAGCAAAGGTGTGCCCACTGACTGGTAGGAATGTGCCCACGTTGTAGTGGCAGGTGCTGCTGTTGGTCCTTCCACTCTACGATATTAGAGCATCTATAGTCGGGCCCCTCAGGCACCTCAAACCATTCTCAAACTCCTGGACAGCCTTTCCGGTCACTGACCGGTCACAAAAATCTAACACAACATGATGCCTCAAATGGCCCTCAAATGCCGGTGCTGTCTAGCGCCCCTTATATCCAACTCAAATATGGGACAGATATAGGATGCTCGGGCATTGCCCTCGGGAGGTCCAAGATGGACAAAGGGTAGCAATTTGGGATCGACCTCGCCTCTCCCCACTGGCGCGGCGAGGAAGCCGGCGCTGGCTCCTCGCGGCCCGCGCTTGGCTCCAGGCGGGCTCCAAAGTCCATGCCTCCCCCCTGGCCCCTTCGTCTGCTGCTCCCCTGAGCGGGCAACGGTGGGCGCTTGTGTCTGCCCTGCCAGCCCGGACACGCACACCAGAGTTGGAGGCACGTGCCGCCCACCATGAGATGCAGCGGGCAAGGGAGAGGGATGCAGCGGAGAGCTCTGTCCGCTGCCGCCGCAGGTAACCCGCGGAGCCCGATGTTGACAAGCGGCTCCTCGCGTGGGTCTACTGCTGGTCACTTACGACGATGGAGACAGATGGTCGGCGGCTCCACCGAAAGAATGCGAAGGCTCTCCGCCTAGTTATCGAGCAGTCCGAGCGCGAGGCTAGGGAGAAGGCGACGGAGGTGGCTCGGCTGGGAAAGCTCAAGCGCCAGCAGGACCGGGTCGTCCGGCGCCTCAAGGGCCTCATCATCGTCTCCTCTGACGACGGCGGCGGCTCCTCGTCTGATGATTTGGACAATCCTCTACCAGCCACCGACAGCTACATCTGCACCAGCGACCGGAAGGGGAAGGGGCCGGCCCAGAAGTGGTACATATCCGCTTTCCTTCAATTTAATTTCAAATTTTACATTTAGTTTGAAGTTGTTCGTTGTTTATGTGAACTTTGGTGGTCGTTTGAATGTTCGGTCGTGATCTTTTGGTGAAAGTATTGTGCTTGATCTTTTGGTGAAAGTATTGTGCTTGCCTATGTCCATTTGCTGATCTACGTAGTTTGATCGACATTACATGGTTTAGTATGGATATAGGAGATCGGATATGAGATAAACTAATGTGGACGACGCTATTTGAGGAGTGTCCGGTCACTGCCCGTGAAGGCGTCCTGGTGCGTCCGCTATAGATGCTCTTATACTGACACTCGTGACAAGTTAACTATGATTTTTTAGTTAGTATTTAGACATATTTTAGAGTATAGATTCACCCGTTTTGTTCCGTATGTAGTCCATATTTGGAATCTCTAAAAAGACTTATATTTAGGAACAAAGGGAGTATATGATGAATTCCATCGGCAGTTAGTGCAGCTCGCACTACCTATGTACCAAAAATTACATTTATTTGAGTGCATGGGGATCGAAGAAAAGAGCTGAAATGGAAGGAAAAATGAAATCAAATATTTAACCATCACCATCTTATCTTATTTCATTGTTCGGGAAAGAGATAATATCTTAATGAGTGAAAACACTTGTTATTTTGCACAATTAGTTTCTTCCCCTTGCATATGCATAGAAGAGGGAAAAAACTAAGAGCGTCTCCAATAGATGAGGAGAGCCGCGTACCGCCTCGGGTCGTACCGCATCTCCAATAGACGACGACTTTAGCAATGGCATCATGCTGATCCAGGGCACGACGCGCGGTGGCTCCCGGTGGTTGTGCTTTGTGGCGTGGGTGGAGCTCCGCTGGGTATGGCTGGCGACCGGCTGGCCGTGGCTAGAGGATGGAGGAGGGGCTGGGCGTGGTCGGTGGCGGTGGCGGTAGCGGCATCCAGCCAGGATCCGGTCTTGGCGGTGGCGACGACGATGGTTGGCTTGGATCCGGCCATGGTGATGGCGGCGTCTCCACCGGGGATGATGGCTAGGTGGTTGGTCTTTGTGGCAGTGCTGGTGGCAGCAGATCTTGCGATCCCATGTCGGGGCTCGTCACAGCATGCGAGTGGCGGCTGGAGCTACCACCAACGATTGCCGTTATATGGGGCGACAGTGACTGGCGTGACTGTGGGTGCTCCCTATAGTGCCCGAAATCGGGGTGGCAGCCCCTCTTCATCAACCGCGGCAGACTCAGTGTCATGTGGGTGACTCAGAGTCTGGATCTCGAGGTGGTGACGGCCTTCTAAGGCTGGTGGCGGTATGGAACGCCCCTTCCATCAACATATCGAGTTTGATGCGGCTCGGCAGGTGACACATGAGCCTCTTTCGGAGTTGTGGGATAGTGCCTATCGCCGGCAAGTGAAGCCGTCAGTGGATGTGCTACGGGCGAATGCTACGCACGACGCCTTATGTCGTGACGTCAAGTCATGCCTGCTAACGGTAGGTGATGCATGGTGGCTTTGCCAAAGGTGGCATGTTTAGCCTGTTGCTATTGGGTCGAAGGTGGAGCGATAGTAGTGGGAGGCAGGCGGTATGGGACGTCATTGTATACAGGCCAGCTCCCTAAAGTGATCGACAGAGTTAGTATGTAGAGCTTCTTAAGTAAATATATATGTACTTAATTTAATCTTAATTGTCTCTGCCAATCAATCAACCTCTTTTCATTCATCTTTTCCGGCGTCGGTCCCTAAGATGGAAGCATATGGAGACACAAGCAAGAGCTTTTGACTCAACTGGTCATCCTTTTAATCTGTGTATCATGTAATTTAATCTCAAGAGTATTTACTAAGCGTTTTCTCGATGGATTATGGGATACATGATTGGTGTGTGATTAGCTTAACAAAGCATATCCCATCAAAACAAAAACTTAACATAGCATACCGTGTCGTGGAAAGCAGCGATTATATGTCTATGGTGGGTGATGGATATAATGCTTATTACCCATCCCCTGTTATCGGGTAGGTTGTCTTTCTGTACATGGTTGATTATTTAGTCAACTAACTGAGTCAATCATGCCGCTCTCACCGACCGGCTACCCACACTCTATACTTTTATCTATTGTGCATTCATTTTCATTTAGCTAGTGCGGTTGCATGTGATCAGACATGCATGCATGTCACACATATGTATGGTGTGCACCAGAACAACTACTCAAACTTGACGTCACTTACAAGTTTAATTTGAAATATTGTTGGGAGGTGTGCATTGAAATTCACAGGTGTCGAGTTAATATGTTGAGAAAATGTAAGTTGAAATGGAATTCGTATGAATGAGGATAACTGAAATCGCAAAACCAAAAAAATAGGGACATAAAGGACTAGGTGCGCCTAGTTTTCAACTCTTCAAATTTGAGGACTTATGGTTTGAGAGAAAGTTTTGGAGCATTAAGTTTTAGGAGAAGGGTTAGAGATGATCTAAGGCCTCTAATAGTTGGTAATGTGATGGACTAATATATGGATGATATCACTTCAGTTACTGCTAAAATTATAGTCTAGTATTATGGAGCTACTCCCTCCGTTTCTAAATATAACTTCTTTTAGAGATTCCACTATGGACTACATATGGATGTATATAGACATATTCTAGAGTGTAGATTCACTCATTTTTCTCTGTATATAGTCCATATTGAAGTCTCCAAAAGGACTTATATTTAAGAACGGAGGGAGTATCTTATTTATCTAAATATAAAATTATATACATGATTTATTTGTCACTAAATTTCCTCATTCTGTCATTGATATATTGTATCGTAGTATGATATCACTGGCATCTCTCTCATCTTTAATTATAGTGCCACATCTTCTTGATACTTGATATGTGCTTACGACACTACATTGGTATATTCGTTAATTAAGTGTCAAAATCCAGATGATTACAAAACCAGGTGCTATAAATAAGACGAATGCTGCATGTTTGTCTCTCTTTTTTTTTAGAACGAAGGCTCAAGAAGAGCCCGGCTTTGAATTAACAAAGCCATCAACTGGCCAGGAATACAAGAAACAAGAACACCACACCACATCGGCCAAACGATACAAGGGGGCTGCAAGAACAGCTTACAACGCTACTCCAACAACCAGCAAACAGAAGATGAACTATGAAGAACTGCTAGTTGAGGATAAGCCCCACTACAACAAGGCACCAATATGGCTACAAGTGCAGCCTCGAGGAGCACCGGCAAGGAATCGAACACAGGGAGGAAACCAGCAGATGAGATGATCCAAACACTTGCCCTCTCTAACATCGAAAGGGATCCCTTCCCCTCGCCTAGGCTCGAAGGCGCCGCACTGTCAAATGAAGAGACGCTCACCCGAGAGCTTGAGCAAAGGTTGGTCTCGAGACTGGGCCCGCCACGGAGCACGACCACAGGTCGAAGCACACACAACAGCAACACCGCAGACACCGAAGGCGGCCAATCGTAGAGGGTAAGCCGCCGGAAGAGTTGCCGGAGTGAAGGAGCTACCGAGCCATAGGGACTCGATGGACACCAGCCGCCCACCTACCAGTTGCTGCACGCAACCCCAAAGCGCCAATCTTCCCTAGGCGGCGCCTCCAAGAAGGGCACGACGCACCTGGCGCCGCCGCCGCCCATCCAACAGGGATTCGAGCTTTCGCCCGGGAGCCTTGGCCGGGGTGTGGAGAGGAGCCCACAACGGCGACTCCAGGGAGTAGAACGACGCCAAAAGGCGCCGCCGCCGCCGTGCTGGAGAAGACCAAACAGGGGTTTCCCCCGGGCTCGACCCACACCACCAGTTTGGGGTGCACCCCGCCGGCACCGGATCCAGCGGCCAGAGGCCCCAAATCGACCAAGCCAGCGGAGGCAGAGAGCAGAGAGGGGAGAGGAGAGCCGGACCTTCAGATCTGGAGCGGAGGGAGGATGACCTCGCCGCCCCACGGTCGCAATCCGCCTGCTCCTCGCCGCCCAAGCAGCCGAGGAAGCCGGCCCGCACCACCCGCGCACGCCGCCAGCCGGAGACGGCGCCGCCTCGCCGCCAAGGCCGCCGCCTTGGATCCGGAGTCCTTCTCGAGAGAGAAGCGACGGAGACCTCGCCGCCACCTTCATCGGCCGCCGCACAGGCGCTGCCCGGTGACCGCCTCGGGTGACGGCAAGGGAGGGAGGGAGGATGGAGAGGGGCGGTGCCGGGAAACCCTAGGCGCCCTCGAGCCGCCCTGGGGAGGGCCCATGTTTGTCTCTTGAAGCCGATCTCTTTGACCCCCCCCCCCCCACAGTTATTGGTGTGCTGCGCATGCACCACACTGTACATGCACGCTTTAGTCCCCAACACCCAACCAACAATGGTCATTTCAATCACCACATGATTAATCTTTGGCGGGAGAAAGGGGGAATCTTTGAGGCACGATAGTAAACCACACAAAAAGGCCTCATGAAAGTCGGCCAGGTGGAAAGATATTTGGATAAAAGCAGATGTATATGCATCTTCTTATCCCCAACATTAGTTGGCCAACCACCTTTGCCCAAAGGTTTATGTTTCCACGGTTTTCCACATATATGCCCATGATTGCGCTGTTCATCTACTATGTTATTGTGTAGATGTATCGGTCATCCAGGCACCTGGTTTTTTTTCTAGCTCACGGATATATAAACGTCACTTGACTTGAACATATTCCTTCTAAACGAATTGTAACCCGCCACCAACTTGTATGGTCTTTGGCAAGCATTTCCATGGTACCCCTTGTCTCGAGTAGCCTTCTTGACCTCCATACTTCGATCGAGATATTGGGCATAAAATGCCATTCTTTAAAAAGGAAAAAAAAGGAGATCCTAGCGAGAAAAGGCGGGGAACAGATACCCAATAGGATAGGATCCTTGGGAGGAACTTTTGGTAATGGCCTTGGCATCGAGAGGTGGAAAACTATAAAACAAGGTTTACTTGTCTAGAGCTCAGTTTTTCTCTGCAGCAAGACCCTGTTTAGAGTTTTGGTTGAACTTCTTTAGATATCAATTTGGGGCGTGTGCGTGTGTGTGCCTATGTGTGTGTGTGTGTGTGTTGTAGAGAATAAATGGCATACAGACACATCACCATTCTAGTGTGTGGTCCACCTGGTCAACACCGAGCTTGTGCTATTCAACTCTTGGGGACTGACAACTCCTGGTCTGGCGGATCATTATCGGGAGTAGAATTTCTTTTCTTCCCAAAGTATATATAAAGCTGCCACGAAGATAGAGATGGCACCCACATTGCCGGCTAGGACATGAATTTTGACACGCGACAAAGACTATTCTTTCAGGAACAACAGCAAAAAAAGTGGATATGAGGAGTTGTTCTTACAGTTGGCACCTTGATCTCCATCAGTCGAGCTGGTATTGTGCCTGTTTGCTTCAATCAATGGGGGGATTGATTCTGATGGAGACTAAAAGCTTAATTGGCTGCATGCGGTCAGGGACCAGATGAAAACAAAAGAATTGACAACAAACAATAGATTCCTTTCCTCTCCTACCCACACAGACAAATGTAAGCTATGTCACACTCGATTTATCATCCAATGATTTGTTCCATACTTCCTCCATATCAAAATATAAAACATTTTTGTAGTTAGATTAGCCTAACAAACATCTTATACTTTGGTATAGAGGTAGTGTTACAGAGAGACGGATGGCTGTCGCATAAAGGCAAAATTTACACCTACACGCTTTGGTTTTTATTTGAAAAATGCTTGGCATCAACTGGCTCATCGCACGCGAGCATCCGCCGGCTCACTCATCCAAGCTACAAAATTGAGCTATTCCAATGCATTGGATCGACGAACAGGCTACGTAACTACCAAAACAGCAGAAGAAGTAAAACAAAATGAAGCTCAAGAACTGTGTACAACAGACCTGAATAATTAATTATCAGCTGATAATAAATACACAACTAACTAAGACGTCATAACGAATTACTTAGCCTAACTAGCAAAACAAAAGGAAATGAAACATAATTAATTAAAATAAAGTAATTAAGGGAAGACCGTGGTGCTATCTTCACCACCAGCCGGCGCCGCCACCTCGCCGCACCTCCCGCACATGTTGTTTGCCGCCACTACAACCACCACCGTGGGTGTCGCCGGCGGCTGCACGGGCGCGGAAACGATGATGGGGGAACGGCAGGAGGGGCATGTGGCACAGGTCCGGAGCCAGGCATCGACGCATCCAACATGGAAGTGGTGGCCGCACCGTGGGAGCACCCGCAGGCCCTCCCCTTCCGTGAAGTCCGCCAGGCAGATCGCACACTCAGAGGACGAGCACGCCCCTGGCGTCGGAGAAGCGGCGGCGGCGAAGGAGACGGCGGGAAGCGCGTCGATGGCCTTCTTCTTGAGGCCCTTGGGCGGCGGAGGAGAGTGGTCGGAGGATGAGGCAGAGCGGCGTCGCCGGCATGCGCACCGGGAGACGAGGGCAAGGCCGAGGACGCAGACTAGCGCGCACAGGAGCGACGCCAGGATAACCACCATGTCCGAGTTCACCGCCATCACCGGCGCCGTCTGCTCCTGCTGCTGAGGTGGTGACGACGACGACGACGATGTCTGGCCGGTGCCGGCTGACGCGAGGGCGGTCCGGTGCAGGAGGCTCGCCGGAGCGCGCATGGTGTCGCTTCTGCTGCTGGTTATGGTGCGCCGTATAGTCTGGACTGTGGACTCTGTATATTAGCTTAGCTTTGACTCTGGTCTCTGGCGTGCGGGTGTGCGATGCTCTGCTTGGGGTTTTATAGCGTGGAGGGGCCATGGAAGTGACCGTGGTGGTGGGAGGGGAGGGTCGGCCGGCGAACAGGTAACGCCGGGACCCACGGATTAGTGGCGGGCGCAAATGCCACTTTGGAGTGTTTCTTCCTGCATGCTTGGCTCCTTTTAGCTTACTACCAGTGCTACGCGGATTCGTGGAAATTAAGCAAATCATTGTTGTGACACTAGTGATCAGTGTTGGAGTTAGCAGCTAAGGCTCCGTTCGGAATCCCTCCGCTCCGTAACTCCGCCGCGGAGCGGAGCGGCATACAATACAAATACGGAGAGCGGCAAATTGGCTGCTCCGCGCGCTCCGCTTCCTGGTGAGAGAGCGGTGGACTGCCGAACACAGCCTAAATATGTCAGCTTTCCTAGAGACCATCCATGCGTGCTTGTGTGTGTGAAAAGACGAGACACGCTTTACTTCTTTTGACTCGTGCTTTGCTCCCTAGAAGAAGAAGAAAACTGGTAGTGCCAACTCATTTCGTATTGTAAAGCGGATCGGCGAAAGAGATTTGAGACACCCCTTTTGACTAAAATTTGTATGCATAACATGACTACAAATAATGCATACTTCTATTGTAAGTAAGTTTATAATTTTAGGGACATAAAGGAATCTCCAAGGCTGACATTCAAACCAGACACCGCATCCGTCTATGGACCGATGGGGACCAGTCCACGGATACTAATGCGTGAGCCGACCATCCAAATCTAGCTGTAAACATCCGTTTCTATGTGTTTTAAAGCCCGCAAGCTCAAGATAACTGCATATCAAGTTGTAGTTTATCTCAAAATGTTCAAATGCGGTAGTAGTTCTAGTTTAAATATTACAATCGAACATTGTTTTCAAATTAAAGTAGTTTAAATTTGAATTCAACTAGCACATATGTACTAGTTTTCTTCTTTAACCACCCAGAGATGCTCAATCACATCTTCCTTCAATTGCTCATGAGTTGCTCGATGTCAAATTTGTTGATGCATTTGAACAATCTCATCAAGCATGGATTCCGCTCTCGAAGTTTGATAGGATCACCATGTTCTCAAAACAAGAGCTGAGGCAGCGTCATCACCCTCATCCTCCACGATCATGTATGATCACACAACATGTCATCATCTCCCACAAGGTTTCCGGGCCCATTGTTTAGTAGGTCCATGTACAATTGCAAAACGGGCATGGAGAACTCTGAATGCCTTCCCAACATTCTTTCTAGCCGCTTCTTGTCTTTGGGAAAATTAAGACCTTTTTTCTGACCAAGTGGCTCAAAGATAGTTTTGACAGAAGTAGCCCAAGGAGGAGATACCGTCAGCCAGATAGTAACCCATGTCGTATTCATGGCCAGTGACAATATAATTGCAAGAAGGAGCTTTCCCTTCAATTGGCCTGGCAAACAATGAAGTTAGTTGCAGCATATTGATGTCATTGTCAGACCTGGGCATTCCAAAGAAAGCATGCCAAATCCAGAAATCCTGTTATGCAACTGCTTCAAGAATGATGGTGGGAATTTTAACATGACCCTGGTATTGCCCTTGTAGAGCTATTGGGCAGTTCTTCCATCGCCAATGCATGTAGTCAATAGATCTGAGCAAACCTGGCCACCCTCTTGCTTCGGGCATTGCCAAGATCATGTCGGCGTTTGTGACAATTTGTTGCCTCAAGTACTCAGGTCCAATCACCGAGACCACGACAGTAGCAAATCTGACCATGTTATCTCCGCATGTGCTCTCAGACATCTATATGTATTCGTCGCACGAATCAGCGGCCCTATCATATGCAAAAGAGCATCTGCAATGCGTCGATGCACTTATTGTAACCAGATAACCAGACCATCAAGATGAAGTAGTAATCAAAGTATCAGATGCCATAGTAGAGACGATCAAAGACATTTTTCGCATCCGAAAGCGCCGGTGAAAATTGTCAGCGAATAGAGCATCGCAGGCAAAGTAATCATCCATCGGTGTCAAATGGTTGCATGCCCTCTTCTGACTGAGCACTCGATGACCCTTGATCGATCTTTTTGAATTGAGAACATGACGTTCTGCATGCTCCGCGTTTGCCAGGACTGCCTACATCATCGCCGTCTCATTCACGTAGTCCTCCTTGTCGGACGACACAATGTTGTGCTCATATGTGTACTCAATATTCGAATTCATTGCTTCAAAGAAGAAGGGTAAAAATAATTAGCACGGGCATTTCACCAAAGACTTGTTGGGCGTGGTGAGTACCATAGGGGCGGATGATACCTGCGCAGTGGACGGAGGAGAGGTGTGCACTGGCGGCAAAGGAAAAGTGGCATGGGAACCAGGGTGTAGCAGTAGAGGTCATGGAGCTTCGGGAAGTGTTTGGCAGACGGCCTGGGAGGTGTTGTGGTGGCATCGGCGATAGGGAAAACAGATGCAGAGAAAGAGGGAAGGATGGAGATACGAGGTCCGGGAGGGGTTTTGGGTGAGCCGGTGGTGTCGGAGACCTACGTGGCTGCTGTCCAGACCGCCGTAAAGCCACCTAGTTTGCTTTCAGTTTGCGGGAAGAAGGACGTCCAAATGGGTCAGTGGACGAATACAGGCCCGTGTTAGATCGCAAAACAAGTCCGAACCACACGATCTGAATGGTTGTGGGCAGTTCGAGGGTCCAATTTAGAGATGCCCTAAGTTGTGTACTGAATTATCAGAAAAGGCTCGTGTGTTTTCAGAATGATGCGTGGCCACTGGCTAAGAAGAAAGTGCGGTAGAATCTAGCTACAGCTATCTATGAATGCAGGTCTAAGTGGCATTGCGCTAGTAACTAAAACAAGTGCATGCATGTATGCACGACGAGACACACGCATGCTTTTACTTGTGCTTTTTGACACTGGTGTGCTAAGAATAAGTGGCAGCGCTCTAGTCGTAACTTAATAGAGACATGCTTTAAATCCTCTTTTCAAATGTGCTTTTGTTAAAAGTGAAAGTGCAATGCGAAAGAGCAATCAGCTCGTTTCACCACCCAAGAGCAAAGACCATGGGGAAAACAATCAAAGTGTGGTAGTGGTACTACCTACCTATCGCCTATATATTGAAGATCTTATTATGCTTGTCGAGGTAATCTGATTAAGATATACATGATCCATTCATAGCTAGTGCGACAACTCACCATCAGGGATTGTATACGCGAGTTAGCTTGTGGAAGGAAAAAGGGAAGAATATTCGGAAAAAAAAGGAGAAAAGGGAAGAAAAGTGGGGTTGTTTAATCCCCTTTTACTTTATTTTACACAGGCTGTGTAGTATCTTAAGTAAAACACTTTGGACTTTTGCACATGAAAAACGCGCTAAATAAAATTGGTGAAATGCTTATTTCCATCTCAGAGAGTGTGTTTGTGTATATATATTCGATCGTAGACCCCAAGAATAACTGAGTGTAGCTCAGTGGTAGGGACATAGTCCTGTGTTCTAGGCCAGCCGATCCCCACCACAGGGAGCAGATATTTCAACGGTGTTTCTCACTCCTATAAAAATATGCCAGGGTCTTTTCCTATGTTTAGACCCTGGATATGAGCATGTATAGTTGCTGCTTTAAATTGAAACTTCTTTCTCTCGCTGGTCGCCATTTTGGGCGCTAAACGACAATAGGGAGCTAAGAAAATGGACAAGAACATGCAAGTTGCAAGACGATTTTGACCTAATTGGCCATCATTTTAGCTTGCATGGATGATACTAGCAGCTACTCTTAATTAATCTGTCTAGTAACTTAACAAGGTATATGGTGCAGGTCCCGGAAAGCAGCATCTATCTATCTGTGGGGAGTTGTCGTTTTGTAAGTGATCGATCGCCTGTTATCTGTTACTAGGTTGTCTCCCCGTATGTTCTTCATTGATTAATTAGTCAACTCCGCTGCTCTAGCTTGCGGCTGCATATTTGGACATGCGTGCATGTATGCCGCACGCGTGTGTGTGTGTGCGCGCGCACGCGCGCGTGCAGTACTAGAAATTGGATTATTTTGAGTCAAACAAGTGTGAAACACCTACACAATCCATGCACCTCATTCAGGGTTTGTTCCGTTTCGAAGCTGTTAGCGAGATTGATAGGGAATTTAGCTCAATCGAACATGCTCGTAGTTCCAAAACCCCAATCCCAGCAGATTCTTACCAACCCGAACATGTCCTTAGTTAATTTCAACATTCCAATGTTCATAAGATTATTCACTTGACCATGATCTGCTGCACTTGCATGCACCAAGCAAACATACGTCCATGCCCAAGTCCCAAAAACCCAAAACCATCTCCTTTAACACTAGCTAGCCGTACATTCCAATTACCAGCGAGCCGATGAATCTTTGGCCGTAGAAAAGGTGAATCTTTGAGACTAGATGGTACACATAAAGGCCATCCATCCATCATGAAAGCCCGCCAAAATGCAGAGATATTTAGACACGGGATGCAAAGCATATATACTATCTTCTACTTACGAACTTATCCCAAACGTTAGCTGGTCAGCGACCTTTGCCAAAAGGTTCACATTTTCATGATTCTCTCAAATATATGCCCATCATGCCACTGTACAGTTCAGCAGTTCCTATAGGGACATGCCAATCCTAATGGAAGCACCTGGTTTTAGAAAGATGATTCCTTGTTTCGCCGGTTCTCCTCGTCTTTGATGGCTTTTCTGACACCGAGAGGTGGAAAACCATAGGTCAGCAAGTTTCATTGTGTCAACATCTTGATGGTCTTGCAAAAAATAAAGTAGCATTGACTTCCCAACCTCCAACGGCTGCAAAATCAACCGTGATTTAGCAAAAATATCGCGTGAACTGTAATGCAAGTATTATAGGTGAACCCACTAGTTATCAGCTAGAGAAATTTTTGTATGTTTTCTATCCCTCCACAGAAATGCAATTTTGTTGTTGAAAAAGGGGTAAACTCTGACCTCTAAATCATCATGATGCACACAACCATCTTTGTTAAAAGAAAAGGATAAAGTTCAACAAGTACGCAATAGCAATTAAAATGAGAAAACAGAAAAATGACCACAAAATGTCGTATTAAGATCACATGACTTAACCACATAATCTATTAGTGACATGCCAACCAAACTGGTTGAATAACGATTGTGAAACCGTCTCCATACGGTTGCACCCATAGGCCATGAGCTCCCAGTGTCCCCGTTTTGAGGTGATGATCACATACGGATCGATGTGTTGGCCTTGCAGATAAGCTGCACAAAGTTAATAGAGAAAGACCCACTAAAAACATAGTCATTCCAGCAATTCCAATTTCCCCCAAGTAAGGCACAAACCCCTATACGGATATAACCCTTAAGGTTTTTGTTGATACCAACAAACCAGATTCCAAATAAATTTGGGATATTTGTTGGGGGTGACATATTACATGCAACAAGAGTCGCACGCCAAATCAAAGCTGTGAAAAGGCGGAAATAGAGAAATGTTAAATTATTTCATCTTGAACACAAAACAACACTTTATACATCTCTTATGGTTTCTTTTAGCCAAATAATATTTGGTGAGGATCACTTCGTCTGTACAAATCACATAAAATTTTATCTCTAAAGGAACTTTAATTTTCCAAATATTCTTTCTCTGGAACATCGGCCACATATTTACAAGATCTGCATACATAGTCCCCTGTACAAATCACATAAAATTTTATCTCTAAAGGAACTTTATTTTTCGAATATTTTTTCTGCGAAAAGTCGGCCCCATATTTATAAGATTTGCATACATAGACTTAACAACAAACACGTTGCTGGTCTTAACTCTCCACCAAAACATTCGGCACGTGAGCTAAGTTTACCAACATCATCATACAAATTAAAGGAGCCATGCATCAATTTATCACCAATTATGGCCCTCCTGAACTGGATGTCCATAGGTGTCGATCCAAAAATATATTGAATTGTACCATCTCCTTTAACACTATATTGTAAATTGAAGGGTACATAGTCACAAGCGAATTTTCACCTAGCCAGGTATCTCCCAGGAACTCATCGATTGGCCATCACCAACTTCATCAAGCCCTTCCAAAACAGAGAATCGGTTGGTTTGGCATCCACTTCGGGAAGGCTTCCAAAACAGATATATTCTTGCAATATAAGTGTTTATTACGGAGGAGCTCTTGCGAGACACCCTTCCCCATTTTGTAGCTTGAATAGCTATTTTCTATGCAAGCACTTATTTTTAATTTTGATATTTTTGATGTTTCCGATGCATATCCATCCTTGGTCCTTTGGCCTACACAAGATATATGATTTAGCCAGTTGATACTTCCATTTGTGCTCATCATACATTTCTAGAAGAAGAGAAATATCATGTTTTTAATCGCTATTAATAGTTGATAAGATCCTAAGTTTCTGTAGTTATCATGGCACTTGTTTGCTCCTGATCAGCTAAATGAACCTTATTACCGTGCTGATGAATTGTCTTCTCACGTAAACTCCACATATGTTAATCGAGCCGCTATCATGTTGTGCTTGCGAAATAATTTTTCCATAGACTAAAATCTTCAGTGGATGGGCCCGAGAGGAGCACCCTAATCAAATCCCAAAAGGATGTAAATACCCTCCAATTTATGTTCATCAAGACCAAATTAATCATGAAGATCAAGAACAAAGAATCTGAAGTGCTAAAAAGCCATGATGTATTTTCACCAAGTTTTTCTTTATCTACATTTGTACACCATCTAGCTACACAATATTACTCTCTTAAACAGCACTTCATTGTACTATTTTATTTATCATGTATGTCACCAAGTCATGAAATTGACCAAATAATCTGTATTACCTACTATATTATTCTTGCTTCACTTACCAAAACCTGATAAACTATCAATAACAAATATGAGCAACAACATATGGCTAACGACGGGCTTAAGCTCGGGCGCGGCGTGCTGCCGCACCTCCGCCTGCTAGTATTCTAAAGGCCGCCAGGCCCATGTGGTAGGGGCGGGGTCTCAATGCATGCATGCCACTATAGGATGCTTCCTCATGCAGGTGTGTCATGTTTTTCTACATGGAAGGCAATAGTACAATATGGTGAGTCGTGATGTTGTAGGGAGTATTACAACGGGTTGTTACTAAACTTCTAATTGGAGACCAACCACAACCATAGTATGTTTGGAAAGATGAGGCTCTCTTAAGTTAATCCATGATTTTGATTTGTCTTACTGTAAAGTGAATCTATGAAAGAGGTGCTTCGTCGGCAAGCTGAATTTGCAGGTAATCTTGATGAAATTTCCCAAGTTGCACATTTGTTTACCATTCTTAGAAGTTACCGATGCACAAAACAAATCATCAGAAACATAAGGGATGGACAAAAGTTTGATAAGAAAAGGATGCACAAAACAAAAGGCTGCTGCAGTTCATGCCACTTGGGGATATTTTGCTTGCACCCGTGACAAGTTAACTATGCTTATTAATTAGTGTTGCTCTGCCTAGAAAAGTACACGGTATAATCAAGCTTGTCACCACAAAAAAGGAAACCATACTATAGTGACGATACTATATGAGGAGTAAGTCAAGTAGCAGCCAAAACCAGTGCATGTGTGGAAGATTAGAGACAGACACACTTGTAGTCTCCCTTTAATTTGTGCTTTTCGCAAAAGTGAAAGTGATTAGCCGAGAGCTACCTAGCTCGTCGTTTCACCACCAAATTAAAGACCACAATCAAGGGAGGAAATGTTCAAAGTGTTTGTACCTACCACCTAACGCTCAGTTATGCGCGCTGAACTGAGGTAGTCTTCATATCACTAATATATATAATAAGATACTATACATGATTCATTCCATACGGGGTTAGTGCGGCTCACACTGCCTATTTAGCCAGGATTACATATATCTTACTGCATTGGGGGTTGAAGAAAATGAGCTTGCTAGAAAGTAAATGTAGTGTCATTACATATTTTACCATCCCCAACTTTTCTTATTCCATAAGGAAAGACATAAACATCGTAATGAATGAAAACACTTTGCTTATCATATTATCCCACTAATTAATTAATTTCTTGCACAAAGAAAGCGCTTAATTTTGCCCAATTTCATGCTTAGTGATGGATGTATGGGTGTCTATTCCATCACAAAGCTATGTAGCTAGTGTGTGTGCATGTAGTTAGGAGGTAAAGTATACAGGAATGCTCCCTAAAGATGAGTGGCTGAGTTAAGTATGTAAACCTATTCTTGGTGTCCTTGCCGATCGATGGACTACTTTTCATTCAATCTTTCCGGCACCGGTTTCCATTTTCGATGAAAGTCTCAAAGAGCCAAGAAGATGGTGGAACGCACCAGACCTTTTGACTCAAGTGGTTATACTTTTAATCTATGGATCATGTAATTAAAATAATATTTACAATGTGTTTTTTGACGGATCGTGGGATACATGATTGGTGTGTGATTAACTTAACAAATCATATCGGGTTGTGGAAAGTAGCAGCTATATATCTAAGGTGGGTGATGGATATAATGCAGATGATCCATCCCGTGTTATTAGTTAGGTTGTCTTTCTGTACGTGATTGATTGATTAGTCAACTAATTGAGTCTCTCTTATGCATCGACTTACATTTAGCTAGTGCGGTTGCATGTGATCAGACATGGATGCTTTCCGCATGTGTGATGTGCAGACATCACTTGGAAGTTTAATTCGAAACAATGTTGGGACGTGTGAAGTTTTGAATTACTATGATGTGTAAATATAAATTGAAATGGAGTTTGTAGGCAAGAAGTTAACAGAAATAGCAAAAGAATGTTTTCTATTGACCTAAGTTTTAGGAGAAAGCCTAGGTGCGCCTAGTTTTTCACTCCCCAAATTTGACGAGTTAAGGTTTGAGAGGAAGTTTGGAGCAGTAAGTTTTGGGCGATGCGTTAAGATGCTCTAAGGTCTTTGACTATGGGTAATATGATAAAGAAATATATGCATGATATCACTTTAGTTACTTCTGAAATTATAGATTAGAGTGATATCTTATTTATCAAAATGATTGTGTATATGATTTATTTGTCACTAAGTTTCCTTTTCAATAGTTAAGATATTGTATCATAGTATGATATTATTAGCACCAGTCTCATCTTTAATTATAGTGCCACATTACTGGATATGTCCTTATGAGTTATGAAACTGTAGCGGGGAGGCCTAACTAACACAGTTTATTGATTCATTTAGTTTCATAACCCTGATGATCACAGAACTAGGTGCTAATTAATTTACCCCGGAAATCCACTATCTATAAATGAAACGAATGTGAGACATTCATCGCTCAAAGTCACACTTAACTTTTCATACCATTTGATTGTTTGACAAATGACCCTGTTAGTTGTTCACTTGCTGCACATGCACCACACTATACATGGAGACTCTAGTTCCCAACACCCAGCCAGCCATGGATATTTCACAAAACAGATGATTAATCTTTAGCAGGAGAAAAAGTTGAATCTTGGAGACAAGACAGAACACTGCACATAAAGGCCTCATGAAGGCCGGCCAAGTGGAGAAATATTTGTATAGAAGCAGATGTATACGCATCTTCTTATCCCCAACTTTAGTTGGCCACCCACCTTTGGCAAAAAGTACATGTTTCCATGGTTTTCCATATACATGCCCGTCGTTGCATAGTATCATCTACTATGGTATTGTGTAGATGTACCAGTCATGTAGGCACCTAGTATTTCTTCTTCTGGCCCACATGATATATAGGCATTACTCATTCTATGACCAAACAAATAGTCACACTGAGTAGAATCAAAATCCTAGCTACCAACATATACAGTCTTTCGTGAGTGTTTCTTGGGCACCTCCCGCCTCCATGAGCCCTCCTAGCATCAAGATGTGGAACACTATGGATAAAAATTTGCTTTGTCCTTGTTTAGAGTTTAGAGTTTTTTTTTCAACAATGCGTAGTTTAGAGTTTAAGTTATTTTTTTTTTATACTCATTGTGTGTGTATGTCTTGATGTCGAGACTATGTCGTAGACATTAAAAGACCTACGGATCCATCGCAGTCCTAGTATGCGGTCGTCTGGTCAATACGGAGCTTGTTATGTTCCACTCCTGCGAATTCCTGACTTCTGATCCAGTGGATTGGTGTCCTGCAGAAATCATTCTTCCCTATGATTTGTCCTTGCACTTTTTCGTTCAATCTCCACCGGTCGAGACGGTACCTAGTCCGTTTGCTTCAATCAATGGGGAATTGATTCAGATGGAGACTAAAAACTTAATTTGTTGCATGTTGCAATGATTAGGTTAAAACAAAACAAATTGATACCGACAATATATTGCTGCCACTCACACAGAACATATTAAAAGCTATTGTCGCACTCTATTTATGCCCAATAATTTGTTCAAGCATAATTACAAAGAAGAGATTTGATGTCGCAGAAAGGAAAACTATATGTAGTTCACACTTTAGTTCACCGTATGTGGTTGTATCGTATATTATGCACTTTACAACAAAGCTACTAAACTAGCTGGGTCGACATACAACGACTCATTTACCAAACAAAGTAGAGGAAGTTGAAGAAAATGAAGCACAAGAACAATACTGCTACTACTCTACTTAACTAAGTACAACTCATGTAATTAATTACTAGCTGATGGTAAATACTCGACTAACTAAGAAAAATTCAATTAATTCCATAGCCTAACTAGCAAACCGGTAGAAAAGAGAACAAAAGAGGAATAAGATAAACTGATTAAGGCAAGAACGTGCTATCTCCACCACCAGCCAGGGCGGCCGCCTTGCCGCACCTCCCGCACCTGTTGTTCCCTGCCACTACGACCACTAGCGTAGGTGCAGGGGCTGGAGCAGTAGCGATGGAGGCGCGGCAAGAGGGGCAGGTGGCGCAGGTCCGGAGCCAAGCGTGGATGCAGAGAACATGGAAGGTGTGGCCGCAGCGCGGGAGAACGTGCACGCCCTCCCCCTCCGCGAACTCAGCCAGGCATATCGCACACTCTGTTGCTGCCGGCTGCAGTGAAGCGGCTGCGGCGAAGGAGATGGTGGGGAGCGCGTCGATGGCCTTCTTCTTGAGGCCCTTCGGGAATGGGTTGGAGGAGGAACTGGGGCTGGAGTGTCGGCGTCGGCATGCGCACCGGGAGGCGAGAGCGAGTCCGAGGACGCAAACGAGCGCGCACAGCATGGACGGCAAGATGACCACCATGTCTGAGTCCGCCGCCTGCTCTGGCGGTTGCTGTGGTAAGGCAGGCGAGGACGCCGACGTCCCTCCCGTGCTGGAGGGGGCGAGGGTGGCCGCTAGATTTTTTTATAGATGTGTTGGTCGATGTGTTGGACGAAGGTCGGAGTTCAGACGGTGGTAGCGGAAGGACCAGTGGGCCCCTGGACAGGTAACCGGGCCCATGTGGTAGTGGCGGTTACGAGTCCATGCATGTCAGTCCAGGATATTTCTCGATGCATGCGTGGCAACTTCATTTGTAATATTATCCGTTTGGTTTGGTACATGGAAGGATATTTGTCCATGCCAATCCAGGATCTAGGGACACTGTTGTACTGAGTGGTAGTGATCAGTGGCGAAAATAGTACTCCCTCCGTCCGGAAATACTTGTCCGAGGAATGAATGTATATAGATGTATTTTAATATTAGATACATTCATTTATGTCCATTTCTTCGATATGTATTTCCGGACGGAAAGAGTAAATAAAAGTCTAATTATAGACCAACCACTGAACCACAGTATGTGTGAATAGATGAAACACGCTTTACCACTTTTAGATGGTGCTACGCTCCAAAAAAGAACTAGATTGTGGTGCTAAGAGCATCGCCAAGCGGGAACATTAAATCCTTTCCATATATCTGCATGGACAACCCCGGCAAGTGCCGGGACACGAGAGAGGAAAAAAGCTATCCAGCCAGACTCCCAAATCGTCTTCATATGTTCAGGATGTCTGCGCATATGTGAGGAGGAAATGAGGGTGTTCGGACAGGTCACCATGTTGAATTCAGACCACTCTTCTTCTTTTTCTTTTTTCTCCTTTTTTGTTTCTCCATCCCCACCAATTATATGTTTGTGTCTGGACAATTCGAGGGATGCAACTCCATCAACAGACAAATGAGGGTTCAATGTGTACATGCCAAACGTTGTCCGGTTGTCTCTGCAGACATGTAAGGAGTAAGATTAGGCAAGTCCGATTGCCGATGCTCTGTGTACTTTGCTTATTTGGAAGTGAAGCGGAAAAAATAGGTAGATTCCAGACCCGTTTTTGACAAAAATCATTTGTTGATCATTTTCAATTAATTATTATTCTCCTTTTCTTTTTTACAGTGGTGAAGGGTGCCATTACACGCCTACATGCATGGAACTTCAAGGATTTGTTCGATTTAGTAAGGATTATGTGTGGATTCAGTGGGGGTTGGCAGGGAACTTAGCACGATGCTCTGCTAATCCCCTTTTTTAGTAGGCAAGGGCATATATTAAAATTGTCCAGCTCTTATTAAATCATCCTTACAAAAATAGAAAGTAACACATATATTTCTGGTTGTATTAGTGTCGTCTTCTTTCCACTCTCACCAGCGGCGTATCATGAGAAAAGCTTGGGAACAACCTTGAAGCCAGGATAACATTGTTCATGCAGGCTCGAGGAAGTCGCCGTTGCGAGCCAGAAGATGTCGTCAACAATAAACTGGGGGTTTGATCAAAGTGGGGGTGGTTGGACAACCATCCTAGATATGTCTAGATAGAACCAGGGAGGCCTAACCTCGCTAGCTTCCCGACAAAACCGAAGTTGGTTGAGCTTCAAGAGGAAGCCAGAAGTCAGAAGGCCTATGTTGGTTTGGTATACTCTACGAAGTGATGGTACTTGTACGAGAGGAGTGAGTGGCATGGCTCTAATAGCTAAACGAGTGCATGAATGCATTCAAGATAACAGACACGCTTTAACTGAGGCTACTGCACGAGGAGGAAGAAGCCAAGTGGCAGATAGTGCTAGGTATCCAGTAACTGGACCAGGCGCATGTATGTGGAAGATCATGCTTTTGTGAAAAGTTAATACGAAAGAGCTGTGGAGCTCGACGGCTTCATCCACTTGAGCAAAACAACGCATGGGGAAAACGATACAAAGTTTGAGCAAACACCTAGCTATCGCCTATCGGCCGGAGATCCATATATATCATGCGCATTGAGGTAATCTTAATAGTTTATCACTAATTAAGATATACATGCCTGATCTACCCATCCATTCATAGTTAGTGCAATGACTCGCTGTCAAGGACTATATATCATCGATTTAGCTTACATGGCAAAGAAAAGGGAAAAGATAAAGGGATAGAAAGTACCGTCTTTCAACACCAACCGCTTGCTTCATAGAAATTAGATGCTTTGCTTGTCTGAATTTTACCCAAGTGGGTTTCTCTTACTGCCCCAGGGCTTGTAATAAAGTAGCTGATGCTTTAGCGTCGTTTGGTGTAGATATGGGTCTTGAATCCCCAGCCGTATGGCCAGATCAAGCTCCTGACTTTGTGCACGGATAACGGATTTGTTGCCAGTGACATCGCTGAGCTGTTTGGTTAATGGAAACAATGTTTTTCGTCTAAAAAAAAGCCGCTTGCTTTGCGGGATGGGAGAGATCTGATATCTTAAAGAAAAAACTTGACTAATTATTCCCAGCTCCCACAAGAAAAACAAATTAACTAATTCGCAGAATTGCTTTGTGGTACACATATGCATAGTTGACCACTAGGATTGGTGAGTAAAGTTACCCTGATTGGTGAGTAAAGTTACACATATGCATATTATCCTTGATAGTTGTGTGGAAAAAGTAAATGCAAATAACCATGACAAAGATGGATGTTTCACCAACGTTGGGTATGCAAATTTGATAAGGAATTCTTTGAGCTCTTTGACTGCACCAAGAAAAAATACGAGCGCAGGCAATTTCATTATAATAGAAATGTACTAAAAAAATTACATTTGTTGGAAGACTTTGAATCAAAACGCATCCAGATCAATGCTAAGTGGCCGCGTTAGTAGGAAGTAATTAGAGACCTGCTTCAATCTAATTTTCTTGGTGCAGTACCAAAGTGGAAGTGAAATGCAATAGAGTTATCGAGCTCGTTCCAACTCCATGTACCCACCTAGGTATAGCCTACTGGAGATCTTATTATGCGTGTTGAGGTAATCTAAATATTGTTCACTAAGATATACATGATCTATCCAGAATTAGTGCGACTGACTCACTATGGAGGATTACATATCTACCCATCTAGAGCATTGTTTAATCCTTCTTGTTAACTTTTTTCGGCTGGTCACCGTTTTCGGCGTTAGACAACAAACAGAAGAAGATGGAGGGAGAGGACCTTGTTTACTCAAATGGCCATTGATGATACTAGTAGCTTGGCCTAATTAATCAGTCGATCAATGTAACAATGTAGATATAGTGCAGGTTATGGAAAGCTTCTATCTCTCTATCTATCTCTGCGGCAACTGGTCATCTATAATCTATAATACTATAATAGTTCATCCCCACTAACCTATTTAACTAAGCATGCAGCCTATCCACATCAGCAACCATTCTTTTATGGACACATCAGCACTAACCCTCCATTTGCTAATCCTTTTGATTTTGCATGCATGCCATTTTTATTCTGCACTCATAATCCTTCAAGCCACCATAATTAAAATCCTGTAGTCGTTTTTGATTAGCCACGGCCCACGGGGTACTGGGGTAGCCCAATAGCGTTGGCTCCACTTTCCTCGGATCCTTGGCTCCCACCTCCCAGTGAGAGCAATTCACGTCTCCACACTAAGGAAAAAAAATCAACAGATTTCTCCGTGTGAATCTCTTCCGCTTCCGTAACCGAGGGATGAGCCAGTCTAAAGTCTAAACAGTTTCCTTCTTCAATTGGTCCGGTTTAATCCCAATCATAAAACCGCACAAGGGGCCGCATGTGGCCATTGGGTTCACCTCTTAATTCCCTGTCTCCTCTCCTCTCCCGATCCATCCATCCATATCTCTCCCATCTTTCTCTCGGCTCAAGCCCTCGACTACATCACGGTGCACCGCGCCTCTGCCCCCACCTCCTTCTGCCGCCCGCCCGCGCCTTGCCGCTAGGTTAGGTCACCCACGAACTACCGACGCACCACGCCGCGCCATCGACCTACGAATCTACGATCGCGGAGAAGTTGCAGATCATGGGAGAGAGGCCACGCTCTGCCTAGAGATGTCATCTGTGGTGCCATCTTCTTGCATCGCCCGTGTGGAAATTGGTAGGTGGCCGATTTGGCCTTTCTTTTTGCTCCCGTGGATTCAAAATTAAGCTCACCTTCTATCCTATTTCTGTTAGTATTTTTTGAATTGTCCTATTTCTATTAGTGGGTTTCGCGATTGACATCTTTGCTGATTCGCTTGGTACAAATCAACCAACAACAGATTGGTCGCCAGAGGCGGAGCTACCTCAAGTTACCGGGATGCACAGGCATTAGGGTCGGAAGAAAATCTTAGTACGGGTTACCATCTCTATAGTGTGTGCAGAAGGTAGTAACAATGACAGTGCATCAGGTGTAAAATTGCAAGAGAAAAACACAACCTCGTAAGTTGTGATAGTGGACAGCAGGTCTGATCGCTGGTGGGCAAGGCAGGTCTCGGCTCTGTACGACTGAAGGCTTGCTAGGCTAATTTGAGAATGAGGGTCACGGCGCGGCAGAACTGGATCCCTGTCAGGCTATAATTGGTACAAGATTGGCACGTTCGTAACCACAAAATTCGTTTGATTTCTCACAAAGTGGCACATGTTTGCGTGGATGCTTCAGCTCTCTATAACCTAGGTGACAGCAAGGCATCACATGGCCAAAGCACGGACGCTGCAGCCTGCACTCAATCCTACAGCGGTCGAGCATCCGTGCAGCGCCGACCTGGTAAGCTCCACCAGCAATCCTTGTCAAAAGACATCACAAAGAACACACCCTAATCATATTAATGATTAGTTTAGAAGTTGTTTTTCCGAAGGTGTTTATATTCATACATTTTTTCCTACTTCCCTTCACAAACTTTTCGTGAAGTGGAGAATCCAGTTTATTTAATATTTTAGTGGAAGATTTATTTATTTAGTCTCTGCCAAATACAGGTACATCGGTTTTTTTTTTGCGGGGAAATACAGGTACATCGTTGATCACAAATGGACACATATCTTCCCAAACGAAAAGCAACATCACAAGAAGTCCAACCTCGCACTTTTGAATTTCGGTAACCATCGAGAAGAAAATAGCAGAAGGTTTATTCCCAGGTTACATTTTTTATTTTCACTTCATAATTTGATGTCACATCTGGTTACTTTGCATGTACTACTATGCTGGATTATAGGTAGGATGAATTATTCTACTACCGTCAACTTTCCCTTATGAGTGGCATCAATAATTGTGAGTGTATTAACTCAGTAAGAACTTGATCGTCCCTTATTTGTTATCATATGGTGGTGTGTCGTTTGTTTTTCTGAATTTTATATGCAAAGAATTTTTAAATACCTTACCGTCAGAGGGATTGAACTAAATATGTTTGCACCATTGTTAAATTAAGTTGTGTACCAGGGTTGATTTTCTCCAGCTTGGCCCTGTTGATCGCCACTGCTGTACACGCAACCAGAGTGTCTACCATGTTGACCGCCAACACCAGTACGCAAGAAGAAACCTTCCCCGGTGGCGGTGAGGAACATGACGAAGTTGTCGGTGCATGAGTGTATCTACGAAGTGAGGCCGGTGGGCTATAGCTTTGTGGTGATCTTTTAGCTGTAACTTCGAAGTTTTCTTCCCTTGCAAAAGAAGCGGAGCTGGTAGCTGTAAAAACACACGATAGATTGGATCGCACATCCAAACAGATGGCGTTGATTGCTATTTATATGCAGGTTACATCACCGATCGTTTACAACAGGAAGATACGATCGGTTTTAGAGATATGTGCGTATGGTACAAGTTAGCTAACAACCTGCTAGATACTAACAAACTTACAGCTATCAAGCTTATCCGCTAACACTCCCCCTCAATCTCAGCTCCCGAGAGATTGAGATTGTGTCGCAGAAGTCGGAGCTGTGCTGCGCCAATCGGTTTGGTCAGGCCATCGGCAAGCTGATCTTGGGACGACACGAATCGTATGTCCAATGCCTTGCGAGCTACTCGCTCCCGAACAAAGTGGAAATCAACCTCGATATGTTTGGTGCGTGCATGGAATACCGGATTGGCTGACAAGTACGTCGCTCCTATGTTGTCGCACCACAACACTGGCGGTCTCCATTGCCGTATGCCGAGCTCGCCGAGTAGAATTTGAAGCCAAATCAGCTCTGCTGTTGCGTTTGCCAGCGCCTTGTATTCGGCCTCTGTACTTGACCGAGATACCGTAGCCTGTTTTCTCGCGCTCCAAGACACCAGATTAGAGCCGAAAAATAATACGAAGCCACTGGTAGAGCGCCTGTCATCGGTCGATCCAGCCCAGTCAGCGTCTGAAAACACACTAAGCAAAGTGGATGTAGACTTGCTGATTTTCAGTCCTATGCCTGATGTGTGTCTCAGGTATCGCAGGATGCGTTTTGCTGCCGTCCAGTGTGCTTCTGCGGGCGAGTGGAGATATTGGCATACTTTGTTCACGGCGTAACTAATGTCCGGACGTGTCAAAGTCAGATATTGTAGTGCCCCTACAATACTCCGATATCTCGTGGCTGCTTCCGGTGACAGAAGTTGTCCTCCTTCACGAGACAAAGTTTCAGAGGTGGACATTGGTGAAGTAACTGGCTTGCAATATGTCATACCTGCTTTTCTCAAAAGATCAGCTGTATATTTGGCCTGTTTCAGAAGTATAGACTCCCCCTGGCGCTGCACCTCAATTCCCAGAAAATAGTGGAGGTCGCCTAGGTCCTTCAGGGCGAAAGCTTCATGCAGACTATGGACAAGTGATGTGAGCGCTTTCGGCGACGAACCGGTAATGATGATATCATCGACGTAGATCAGCATGTACATACATACGCCCCCTTGATGATAGATAAACAGGGACGTGTCAGCAAGAGAGGGATGGAAACCAAGCTCCTGAAGCTTTGCACTCAGCCGAGAGAACCAGGCCCGGGGGGATTGTTTAAGACCATATAGTGATTTGTCCAATTTGCACACGTGCTGCGGAAGCTGTGGATCAACATATCCTGGTGGTTGCTTCATGTATACATCTTCTTCGAGAATGCCGTGGAGGAACGCATTCTGCACGTCCAATTGGCGAAGCACCCAACCACGTGAAACTGCAAGAGAAATAACCAGGCGAATAGTGGTGTGCTTAATTACTGGACTGAATGTCTCTGTATAGTCGATGCCATGGCGTTGCTTGAACCCTTTGGCGACGAGACGAGCCTTATGACGATCAATGGAGCCATCGGCACGATACTTGAGTTTGAAAACCCATTTGCAGTCGATGAGGTTGCAGCGAGGAGGCCGAGGAACGAGGTGCCAGGTCTGGTTCTTGAGCAACGCCTGGTATTCCACGTCCATGGCGGACCGCCAATGAGGGTCCGCAAGAGCATCAAGATGATTGGCGGGTTCAACCATGGCCAGCGAAACTTGCCGCCGTCGTCGTTGTGGACCATATGGTATGGTGCCGTCGGTGCGCACCTTCTCACGGCGAGTGCCGTCGCAAAGGCGAGTGGCATACCGACGAGACGCATCGGCTGGAGCGGGTGCGCGCACTTCAATCTGCGAAACCGGCTGCTGAAGGAGCTCGAAGGAGTCGGAGTCGGACCCCGGTGGTGGAGAGGCAGCCGGCTCAGCAGAGGCCAGCCGAGCGGGCGAGACTGGTCCAGGCGTAGTCGCCCGAACGGGGGAAGCCAAAACCGAGTCAGTTGGGCCGGATGACGCCCTGGCTGGTTCCTGCATGACGAGATCACATCGGCTGCATGGCACTGTTGATGTAGGCGCCTGCACAGGAGAAAGAGAAACCAAACAAGGATCCTCATGCGTTACATTAGATGAAATAGGTACAGTATCACCCATAGGAGAAGGTTCTTCTTCCACCGCAGCGGTTGATATGACAGGATCAAAAACTTTAGGTGGAGCAAGTAGACGAAGCTCGTCATATGACGGGGGTAGTGAGTCTGATTTGGATGGATCAGCATAGGGAAAAGACTGCTCATCGAATACAACATCCCGCGAGATATACACCCTGCCAGACGAAACATGAAGGCATTTGTAACCCTTGTGTGTGCTACTGTACCCGAGAAAGACGCAACGCTTGGACCTAAACTGGAGTTTATGATTGTTGTAGGGGCGAAGGCACGGCCAACAGGCACAGCCAAAAGTACGAAGGAAAGTATAGTCTGGAGCGGTGCCAAATAAGCGTTGCAGGGGGGTATTCATATTAATAGTACCGGTAGGAAGACGATTGATCAAAAAACATGCGGTATGAAACGCCTCATCCCAAAATCGTAATGGCATGGAAGCTTGGGCGAGCAAGGTGAGGCCAGTTTCGACGACATGGCGGTGTTTTCTTTCCGCTGACCCGTTTTGTTGGTGTGTGTGTGGGCAGGATAAGTGGTGTTCAATGCCGATGTTTTGGAAGAAAGTATTAAGCTTACGGTACTCCCCTCCCTAGTCGGTCTGAATCTGCAAGATTTTCCGATTAAGGAGACGTTCGACATGAGATTGAAAGCGATGAAAGATATTGAAAACATCGGATTTATGCTTAAGACAGAACAACCAGGTGAATTTGCTAAAATCATCTATGAAGCTCACATAGTAGCTAAAACCTCCTGACGAGGTGCACGCAGGCCCCCAAACGTCAGAGAAAATAAGCTCAAGAGGAAATGAAGTGACCCTAGAAGAACTGGCATAAGGAAGTTGGTGACTCTTCCCTTGCTGACATGCATCACATACATGTGCTTTATTTGACTCACGATTGAACTGAAGATTAAAATGACCTAAGACATGATCTACTATCCGTGAGGAGGGGTGACCGAGTCGGCAGTGCCACCGATCATGACTGGGCTTGGTGACGGCAGAGAACGCCGTTTTATTCCTACTTGGTTGCATGGGACGAACTGGATAGAGACCACCTTCGCTAGGTCCGTGAAGAAGAACCCTCTTCGAAGCTCGATCCTTGACAAGAAAATAAAGAGGATGAATTTCAACGCAAACATTGTTATCAGAGGTGAGTCGATCAGTAGATAAAAGATTTTTTGTGGTATGTGGAACATGAAGAACATTGTTAAGGACAAGAGGTGCATGCGGTGTAGGAAGAAGGGCTTTTCCAACATGAGTAATAGCCATACCAGTTCCATTTGCTGTATGCACTTGGTCCTTGCCGGTGTACTGCTCACGCATGTGCAGCTTGTCTAAGTCGCCGGTGATGTGGTCGGTGGCGCCGGAGTCCATGTACCACGCTGGGTCAAGTGCCGGAGAGCCGGTAGAGATGTTGTTGGCGAAACGTGCATCCTCCTGCTGGGAGTTGTGGTTGTAGCGATCATAACAGGTCCTTGCAGAGTGGCCGAGCTTGTTGCAGATTTGGCATGGCACCCGCGGACGATCGGAGTTGGAGTTCCTCCTGTTGTAGCCGCCTTGGTGACCGCCGGCTGGTTGGCCATTGGAGCCGTTGCCTGCAGCAGAGTTACCGCCGCCGCCGCTGTTGCCGCCGTTGCGACGGTTGCCTCCCTGCTGGTTCCGGCCATCATTGTTGCGATTGCGGCCGCCGCCGCCGCCAGAGGAGCCACCTCCACCGTTGCCGCCGCCTCGAGCGCCGTTGCCTCGTCCCGCAAGATTGGCTGACAACTGATAGCCGGTGTTGGCATTGTCTTGACGCGCCTCGTAATCCAGCATGTGCGAGTACACTTCATCGAGAGAGATGCCACCGTTGGCCAGCAGCAGATTGATCGATGTGACGAGGGCGTCGTACGAGTTATCAAGGCCTGTGAACATGTAGTCGATCACATCAGTCTCGGAGACGAGGCTGCCGGCCGCAGCAAGCTGGTCAGCGAGACCCTTGACATGGCCAAAATAATCAGCCATGTTCATGTCCTTTTTCTGGGCGTGCGTAAGCTGCCTCTTAAGCTGCATGATCCTGGAGCGAGACTGCGAGGCGTACATGCGCTCGAGTGCCGCCCATATCTGCGCCGATGTCGTGAAGTTCAGCGTGCGCGCGATGATGTCGGGCGAGAGTGTGGAGAGGATCCCGGCAAGGAGCAGCTGGTCCTAGGCGTGCCAGACCGTATGGGCTGGGTTGATCACCATCTCCGCCCCTTCAGCGGTGGAGGCGGGAATGAGGCGCGCCGGGGGGGTGCTCTCGCCGTTGACGAAGCCGAGAAGCTGATGCCCCCGCAGGATGGGAACAATCTGGGCCTTCCAGAGGAGGTGATTTTCCCTTGAGAGTCTCACCGTCACCAGCTGGGCGAGGTTGGGCACGCCGACCTGCCCGGTCATCATCGACCCAACTGAGACGGAGGAATTGGTGAGAGCACCGGCAGTGGCGGAAAGCTGGGAGCTAATGGTTGTCGATGCGGTGGACGCGGAGGTGTTGGGAGAGGTGGACATCGCGGCGAGGAGAGTCGCGGCGAGGGATGGAGTTTCTGGACGTGCGTCGAAGCTAGGCTCTTGTTACCATGTAAAATCACACGATAGATTGGATCGCACATCCAAACAGATGGCGCTGATTGCTATTTATATGCAGGTTACATCACCGATCGTTTACAACAGGAAGATACGATCGGTTTTAGAGATATGTGCGTATGGTACAAGTTAGCTAACAACCTGCTAGATACTAACAAACTTACAGCTATCAAGCTTATCCGCTAACAGTAGCCTACATATTATTTTTGTCAAATAAAAGACATTTGTTCATTGTTTTCCTAATTCTTTTATGAGAATTAATTTACCAAGTAAAACACTAAATTTAGGCAATATGTCCCGCAGCAACGCGCGGGGAATCATCTAGTTTTATATATGATTGATCCCCTGTTATCAGTTAGGTTGTCTCTCCATGCGTGCTTGATTAGTTAGTCAACTAATTGAGTCCATTCCGCTGCTCTAGCCGGCCGGCCTGCATGCTACTCTCACTATGAGTACCTCTCATGCACCAACTTTGACTAGTGCGGATGCATGTTGTCAGATATGCAGGTACCTCACATGGGATAATTTTGGTTCGAATAAGACTGCAGACACCTAATCCATGGACACAATTTCGTGTCAAATATACCAATGATCAGAAGATTGTTAATTTGACCATGACCCGCTGCACCTGCACCACACTAACATGCGTACATGCTCTGGTCCCCAATCTCAAAACCATGGGCATTTCAATCAACCGGTAGCTGACGAACCTTTGGCTACAGAAAAGGTGAATCTTTGAGACTACATAAAGGGCATCCACCCATCATGAAAGCCGGTGGAAGTGCAGAGATATTTAGATCGAGATGCAGATTGTACATAATATCTTCTTCCTATATGATATTATCCCAAAGGTTAGCTAGCCTGCCACCATTGCCAAAAAGTTAGAACCATGATAAGTGTCACACGTGTGACACGAGTGCATGGCAACTCCAAACGTTTGTGATGCTAAGAATAGTGACGCGAGGATGGCAACTTTATTTGTCAAGCATGACAACTTTCTTTTTAGATGGCAAGTTTCAGTTTTTCTTTTCGGGTGGCAATTTTAGTTTAAAAAACGTTAGGGCCAAAGTGTTTCCTATCACATCGTGTGACACTTATCATTTAGGAAAAGTTAAATGTTTCCATGTTGCTCCCGCATATATGTACATGATCCTACTCTATATCTATGTAGATATGCCAATCCTACTGCAAGCACATTCTTTTTTGTCCGCACACATGAGAAAGAAGATTTACTGTTTCGTCGGTTATCCTTGCGGAACACCATGGATCAATGAGTGTTTTGGCGTCAACGTCCAGGTGGTCTTGTGGGGAATAAAAGTCACACGAATCAATGAAGGCCACACAGCTCACAAAATCAACCACGATCTAGTAAAACACACCTAAATTGTACTGCAAGTATTACAGACAGAGACGAACCCACAAGTACTCGACGAAACCAGTAGGGCCACAAGAGAAATGCAAATAAGCATATTTTTTTAGAAAGAGGATGTATCCCCGGCCCCTACATCTGGACAATGCATGCAATTATTTTAGTAATTATTCACAGAAATCTTACAAAGTAATACATTAGTACGCCTAAAGCCACCATCCAGACAACACTTATTGCTACTCATATCCCCTTTGATGAAGTGGTGCCGAATGTCCGAGCCAAATACCAAACAGACTTTGCACCAAAGCCTAACATCTAACGCCGGATACCCCAGCCTAGCCACATACAGGGACTGGGTCACACACCGGATCAGCGCACTCGCAGCTATCGAGCTCGTTTCACCCCCAATAGCAAAACGATACAAAGTGCATGTACCCACCTACGTATAGCCTACCGGAGATCCTATTATGTGTGGTGAGGTAAACTAAATATTTAACTAATACTATATACATGATCTATCCAGAGTTAGTGCGACTGACTTACTATCAAGGATTACCTATCTACCTATCTAGAGCATTGTTTAATCCTCATTATTAACTTTTTTCGGCTGGTCACCATTTTCGGCGTTAGATGACAAAGAGAAGAAGATGGAGGGAGAGGAACATATACAAGTTGCAATAAAGACCTTTTTGACTCAAATGGCCAATGATGATACTAGTAGCTTGTCTTAATTAATCAGTCGATCAACTTGACGATGTATATATAGTGCAGTTTAAAGAAAGCTTCTATCTCTCTATCTATCTATGGTGCGGCATCTCGTCATGTTATATATGATTGATCCCCTATTATCGGTTAGGTCGTCTCTCCATGTGCTTGATTTGTTAGTCAACAAACTGAGTCCATTTCCACTGCTCTAGCCGGCCGGCCTGCATGCTACTCTCACTATGTGTATCTCTCATGCACCAACTTTCACTAGTGCGGCTGCATGCTATCAGACATGCATGTACGGATGTACCTCACATGGGATTATTTTGGTTCGAACAAGACTGCAGACACCTAATAATCCACGGAAGCAATTTGGTGTCAAAAATCCCAATGATCACAAGATTTTTAATTTGACCATAACCCACTGCACTTGCACCACACCAATTAACATGCGTATATGCTCTGGTCACCAAACTCAAAACCATGAACGTTTCAATCACCAGGTAGCTGATGAACCTTTGGCCACAGAAAAGGTGAATCTTTGAGACTAGACGGTACACATAAAGGGCATCCACCCATCATGAAAGCCGGCGGAAGTGCACAGATATTTAGATCAAGATGCAGAGTTTACATAATATCATCTTCCTATATGATATTATCCCAAACGTTAGCTAGCCTGCCACCTGTGCCAAAAAGTTAGAACCCTGGTAAGTGTCACACGTATGGCACGAGCGCATGACAACTCTGGACGTTTTTTATGGTAAGTTTAGTGACGTGAGGGAACTTTAGTTGTCAGGCATGACAACTTTCTTTTCAAATGGCAAGTTTCAGTTTTATTTTCGGGTGACAACTTTAGTTGTAAAAAACGTTAGGTCCGAAGTGCTTCATGCCACACGTGTGACACTTACTATTTGGGAAAAGTTAAACATTTCCATGTTGCTCCCGTATGTATGCACGTCATCCCACTCTACATCTATGTAGACATGCCAATCCAACTGCAAGCACATTGTTTTTTCTTTGCGCACATGGGAAAGAAGATTTACTGTTTCCTCGGTTCTCCTCGGCAGTGTCGGCACTGAGGAGGAACACCATGGATCAATGAGTGTTTTGGCGTCAACGTCCCGGTTGTCTTGTGGGGAATAAAAGTCACACGGATCAATCAAGGTCACACAACTCACAAAATCAACCACGATCTAGTAAAACAGTCACCTAAATTGTACTGCAAGTATTACAGACGGAGACGGACCCACAAGTCCTCGACGAGACCAGTAGGGCCACAAGAGAAATGCAAATAAGCATATGAAGAGAATCATCACTTTTTGTCATCATTAAAAACAGTCCGCGTACATCTCCGCGTCGTGTGGCAAAAGTAGAGGATCAGCTGTTAATTTTCAACAAGTGTCGTGATAGTTGGCTCTCGATCAACAAACCCAATCATATCGGCTATACATCACTAGTCATTAACCCGTGCATCTGCACGGGCTAGCACTTCTTATATTAAATGCAACAAAGTGGGTACCTATTACAAATGTTGGATAATAATATAAAAATATTATAATTGATTGTTATTATTATATTGGTAGACAACATGTTTACGAATTCAGAACTTCACTAGTGCAGAACCGGGCAGTAGCACCGGTTCGTAAGGCCCTTTAGTGCCGGTTCGGTAACCGACACTAAAGTGTGGACACTAAAGCCCCCCCTCCCCTTTAGTACCGGTTCAGCATGAACCGGTGCTAAAGGGAAACTACGTGGCACGAGGCGCGCCATGGTCTGGGGGACCTTTAGTCCCGGTTGGTAAGGATTTTTTATTTTTATTTCTGAAATAAAGCAAAAACAGCCCGTCTACTGGGCCGGCACGGCCTGCATACGACTAGAAATCCAATCTCTAGTTGGGCCAGGATGCAGGCCCGTATGGCCCAGTAGGCCCCACAGGGCAGAAGACTTGCAATAGGCCCACAAAGGCCTGCTTAGAGAGGAGCTCGACATGGTAGCCGCGGCAGGGCTTATAAACCGGTACGAGCTCCTCTCAACTAGCGAGGTGGGACTAAACATTATGCACTGCGGGTGGCAGCGCACCACCTTTAGTACCGGTTGGTGGCTCCAACCGGTACTAAAGACCCCCCCCCCCTTTAGTACGGGTTGGAGCCACCAACCCGTACTAAAGGCCACCACCTTTTTAGTACCGGTTCGTGGCACGAACCGGTACTAAAGGTTCGCCACGAACCGGTACTAATGAGCGCCGCCCGCCTGGCCGTTGGAACCGGCACTAATGATCACATTAGTGTCGGTTCAATTACAAACCGGGACTAATGAGTTTTACATTAGACCTTTTTCTACTAGTGCTTGTTGCATGTATCGTGTATTTGTTACATATAAGTTTCCAATAGGTATATAATCAAGTTCCCTGTTGTTGAAACTTAAACCCATTCGCTACCTGAAAAACATAAATCTTTGTTTTTGCCTCAGAATTAGGATCGAATCTTATCTTAAAACCACATCAGGGATTACATTTTATATGTGTACAACATTTAAGAAGAAGTCTTCCCTCGGGAACATTGGATTGCACCTAGTTTTATTTGATTATTAAAGAATTTGTCTCTATATAAAACGATGAAACAATGGACATAAATGGTTTTCTATCAACATATGTGAAACTGTAGCAAAAAATACATGTAAGAGATTCTATTTTCTCATACCATTATAAGCCATACATTATTCAGATTTTAAGTTGTGGTCTTAACCTATATATTCTTACAAAATTTCTTCTATGAATAACATAGTAGGGGAACTGTGTGATAGATTATTCGGATTTAAGTTGTGCATACCCAAAAAATCTTAAAGAATTTATTTTATGATTGTGCATGTTTTCTTAATACTTTCTATTCCTACAATCATGTGTTTATATGAGATCTTCATGGCGAATGATATATCAAGATTTTTTTTGGTTACTGTAGTAATTACGGAGTTTTGAAGATGTGTTAATGGGTATAATTTTTTATTACTGATAGGGCCAAAACAAAAACATGCATAGACATACTGTAGTAATTACGCAGGTAATTCTTATTAGCAATCCACACCATGCGATGAATATCATGTGAATTGGTCTAATTCATCAATCGCAAGCATGCCATTCAAAGTAAATAATCAATGCAAGAACTGATTTAGCCTCTAGCGGCAAACAGGAGGAGCTCCTCAAGCCAATCGGTACACGCCATCACTTCATGATTAGCCAGCAGGAGCCGGCCACCATGTAGAGGAGTCCATTGTGATTTTGATTGGCAAAATATTGTTTTTTGAATACGCAGAATATTTTATTGATGGAAGCTTTTATGAGCAATCAGCAGGGTCATCTGGATTTATTTCTTTTTTTTTTGACTTTTTATGGATGGAGGCTTTCCCTTTTTTCTGGACGTGGGACTTTCCTTTTTACTATTCGATTGAGGGAACGGATGATTTATTGTGCCCAAAATCTAAAAAGTGACCGCACGCTAACTGGAGAGAACGAGCGGCCGCGCTTTCTTGCCATGCATGAGTTGTATTTTTGTCTGTTAGTGCATGTTGTTATCAGTATTTAATGTGTTCACACTGGTTAGTCCAATTTGAAAGAAACAACTTCACGTACAATTATTTTGGTTTTCCGAATTTTTAAAAAGTTATATCTTTCAAACCGCGCATTGGAATTCAGATCCGTCTTCACTGTTGAATTCTTTGCGACGAGATCTTTGAAAGTAGATCCCCCATGAGTATGTTTCGACGAAATTTTTTTGATGCCAATTTTGGCGCTATATTGTGCAACTTCAGTACTGCTTTGTGCAAGTTTAGTACTGCATGGTGCATTTTTTTTCAAACCCAGTTTTTTGGAGCTGCATCCACAGTAGTTGTAGTTGCACACATAGTAGTCCTAGTTGGCACATGCATGGCCACGGAGTTGCACAATCTGGTCCGCATAGTCGCATATGAATTGTGATAGCTTGTAATGTAGTCTAGTTACACACATATTGATGTTTAGTTGGCTTGTAACGTAGTCTAGTTGCACACACATTGATGTTTAGTTGGCAGAAAGACTAGTTGCACACACATATGCTTAGTTGGCTTGTAATATAGTCTAATTGCACACACATTGATATTTAGTTGACAAGACACTAGTTGCACACGCATTGATATTTAGTTGGCAGGACTAGTTACACACACATATACTTAGTTGGCGCGGCAATGTATTCTAGTTGCACAATGCAGTACTTTAGTTACACCATATAGCACCAAAGTTGGCAATAAAAAATTTGTTGAAACAGACCCATGTGTGATCTAATTTCGAAGATCTCGTCATGATGAATCCAAAGATAAAAACGGATCTGAATTCCAACATGTGGTTTAAAAGATATGACTTTTTAAAGATTTAAGAGGCGAAAATAAATGTGTTTACATACTAGTCTGTACGCATTTGTTATACGCATTTAATGCTAACAAAAACATGCATTAACTGACAAAAAAACACACACTAGGTAATTGCTATTTATAGATTATTAGGAACCAAAACTTGCAATTTTAGGCCGGCCGCTCACAAAGTGTAGCGAGCAACCGGCCGCTCGCTAGACTTGTTTCAGTTTTTTACGGAGAGAACATTAAATGTGCGGGTCAGATGGTAGCTTTCCTTTTTTTCGGGAGGATATCCTTTTTTATTTTAAGAACGTTAAAAGCTGCACGTAATCAGCGGGTCGTTTAAATTTCTTCCCCTTTTATACGTTGGATTTTTTATGGAGAGGCTTTCATTTTTATAAATGAGACGGTCCATTATTTTTTTATTTTGATGCGGGTAATCAGCTGGGCCGTGTAGATTTGGTTCTGTTCTTTATACTGTACATTTTCTGCATGGAGAGAACTTGAATGGTGTGGGCAGATGGAAGATTTCCTGTTTTTGGACGTGAGGCTGTCCTTTTTTTTTATTTTCGTGAACATATAAGAAATTTAAAGGTGCGCGTAATCAGCGTGTCGTTTGGATTTACTTTCCTTTTTATGTCGGACATTTATGGAGAGGCTTTCCTTTCTTTTTACGTGCGGCGGTCCTTTTTTATTTGGAGGCTTTATTTGTTTTGTATACTACTAACATTAGATGTGTCACATGGCTCTTTTTTGTGGTATGGGACCATCTACGTTACACAAGTTTTCTTTTTATCCTGAATGTAAATTCTATAATCCAAAGATGTAATTAATTTTGATGATGTGGATTAATGAGAGATATTGAATGATGCCTCCAATTAGTAAATATAAGATATAGGGTTGGTCTACGTCTCAGTCGACTAAGACTTGATGAAGTCGCAGTCGACGGACGTAAGCACGTATACAATCAGATGTTACGACTGATCCTCACGTACATAGTACTACATCGTTTGTCTTTCTGTTTTAGGTGCGTGGCTGGTTTTCTATTTGGGCTGGGTCTGCTCCTGTTGGGTTATGTTTCTTAGCTTGTGTCCTCTTTTTGTCGGGCTTGCTCCCTTTTTTTGCGAAAATTAATTTTTAAAATGAGAAGCAATCTATATAGTGTGAAATTAAAATTGTTTGTGTTTTCATGTATTTAAATGGTCATCCTATATTTGTATCATCTTGTATTTATACAAAAATATTGATCGTGTATTCTTAAAAATGTTCATTGTATATTATGAAATGTTCATCACGCATTTATCTGATTTTTACCGCATAATATAGAAGTGTCCATCGCGTATTTAAATAAAATAATTATCATGTGTTTTACGGAAATGTTCACCATGTATTTACAAAAAATGCATTAAATGTAAATCATGAAAAAAACAAAAAAAAATAAGACAATGATACGATGGTTGGCCCCCTCCTAGTGGCAGCACCCCCGTAAAACACCACCAATTTGCAGTACAGGCAACACTTGCGATTGTATGCCTAGTGGCAAACATAGGCGTGATGGAAGACATCCAATTCCTAATGCGGGAAGACTCACACAGAAATACAAAAAAAATTAATGTATCTCTAATACTAGTTGCCATACATGCAGCTGCAATCGAGGGCCATAACTACAGTTGCATGCCTAGTGTGAGACATGCATCTCTCCCCCATCTCTCACTGCCCTTCGATAAAACAAAGGTCGCTTTAGTCGGATGGGTAGGCACACAATTGTAATTGGTGGTGATACTTGCGGTTGCATGCTAGTACCAGACATGAAACTGCCCCCTTCCCCACCGCCCCTCGACAAACAAAGGTGAGTTGCAGTTGGGTGGGTAGACATGCAGCTGCAGCTAGGCGTCACAATTATAGTTGCATGTCTAACATACACTTGCAACTACCCCATCTCCTGCCTCCATTTTACAAAACAAATCCTAGTTGCATCCGCATTAGGGGACATGCAGTTGCAGTCGATGCGCTAGACGTGTAGTTGCATGCCTAGTGACAAACATGCAACTCCCCTCTTTCATGCCCCCATCAGACAAAACAAAGGCCAGTAGCATTTGTTTAGGGGGGCATGCATTTGCAGTTGAGGGCTACACTTGTAGTTGCATGTCTAGTGCCAGACATGCAATTGCCCCCTCTCCTACCTCCATCTAAGAAAACAAATCTTAGTTGCGGGTGTGATGAAAGACATGCAATTGCAGTTAGGGAGCACACTTGTTGTTGCATGCCTAGTGTACACGTGCAACTGCCCCCGTCGTCTCCCACCGTCTTCTAACAAAACAATGTGCAATTGCGGTCGTGATGGAAGGCATGCAATTGTAGTCGGGCGCGACACTTGCAGTTGCATGCCAAGTGCACGCGTGCAACTGCCCCAGTCCCTCTCTCACCATCCTCCGACAAAAACAAGTTTAATTGTGGGCGTGATGGAAGACATGTAGCTGCAGTGGGGGCGACACTTGCAATTGCATGCCTAGTGTACATGTGCAACTACTCCCCCTCCCGGCGCCTTCCAACGAAACAAAGTTCAGTTGCAGTCATGATGGAAGACATGCAATTGCAGCCGGGGCCCGACACTTGGAGTTGCATGCCTGGTGTACATATGCAACTGCTCCCCCACTCTCCCACAGCTCCCCAACAAAACAAAGTTCAGTTGCAGTCGTGCTGGAAGACATGCAGTTGCAGCTGGGGCTGATACTTGCAGTTGCATGTCTAGTGTACACATGCAACTACAGTTGCGGTCGGGGCGCTACACTTGCAGTTGCATGCCTAGTGTACACATGCAACTGCCTCCCCGTCCCGCCACTCACATACAAAACCAAGTTTTAGTTCTAGTCGAAGGCGGCACATGCAGTTGCATGCCTATTGGAAGACATGCGACTAACCCTCCCCACAAAACACAACTAAGTTGATGTCGCCTTGAAGACATGCAGTTGCATTCGAGGGCGACGGTTGCAGTTTGTGCCTTGTGGCAGACATGCAATTGCGCACTCCCCACCCCCATCCACAGACACACATGCGATTGCAGTTGCACACCTAGTGGCAGAGATACAACTCGCCACTTCTAATCCCCCAACAAAACACCAGAAGTTACACTTGAAGCCGACACTCATAGTTCCGCACCTAGTGACAAACATGGGGTACGTATCACATCCCCCCCCCCCCATGCGGTTTGACGTGAGAAAAACCACATCCGGAGGAAGAGAGGGAAAAGGTGGAGGAATACCATGATCCACTACTTTCATACTTCTTCCACACCTAAAACTTGGTAAACAATGCTTTAATCAAGAAGAATAATTACAATTATAACTTAAAAAGAAGTAGAAAAATAGAAAGAACAAAATGATGCGACAGAAAGACAAAAATGAAAAAGCATTATTATTTGAACAAAAAGGGTAATGCGTAATAAATAAAATAATTAATATACTATTATGCTGTATTTCCTAAAAAGAGAGGGAAAATAAAACAAGCAGTAGAAACTAAAAACCAGGAAAAATGATTAAAATAAAAATAGAAACATGAGGCAAGAAAAACAAAGAAGATGAAAAAAACAATACCAATTTCAAATGCTTCAGTAAACACTGACCGCTCGTACAAGAGCAAAAGGTCTGTGTGCATCCCTCGTAACTCCAACGCCGCAAATAAAAAAGAAAGATAAAAGAGCATAAGCCACGAAAGAGGCTTGTCGTATTGATTACTCTCTCACGGAATAAAAAGTCTACCATCCATTGCATACGGCATGTCCGTGTGTCAACTTTAACAAACATGAAAAATGATACCCTGCACGAATCTTTGCGTCAAGGTCTTATGGCTACCGAATCGACTGAGACCCAACTAATTCATATTCGAGTGAGAATTAGCGAATCATGAAAAAGAAAGCTAGCAAGAGTCACACTATTAGAAAGTAAAAAGGTTTCAAAAGATAAAAGACAAACAAAAAATAGAACACACAAGTAAATAGAAAAGAAACAAGAAAATGTGAAAATAAAAATCAGCCTTTTGGCAATAGAAAGAAACAGCTCAGGCCATATGGAACAGAAATGAAAAAGGAAAAGGAAAAGAAAAAAAGCCCACAAGCCGAACACGTTTAAACAGTGAGATTCGCTAGACAAGTTCAAATAAAGCACAGACCAACACGTACCTAAGGCCCAGAGTGAAGAAAAAGAAAGAAAAGAACAAAGCCCAGGTAGAAACGACAATACATGTTCCAGCGACTTGTGCGAGCGACTCGAACGTACAAAAGACAGAAGTTAAAGCGCGAATCTGACAATGGACTCGACTGAGACTTCGCAAAAACTCAGTCGACTGAGTTTTAGCACATCCATAAGATATAGGACTTTGTGGTTCACAAAAACTTCATACCAGCGATCAAATAAACTTGAATGGCAACCAAGGTACGCTGATGATGAATTGTCTTTCACCCGCGCTCCATCTCCATCACTTGAGCCCCTATCATGTTGTGCTTCAATCAATGGCGAATTGATTCCACTTGAGGGCCAGTTCTTTTAGGCGGCTTAAAAAACAAGCTGCCTCTTTCCATCCTAAAAAATAAGCCGTTTTTTAAAATTTGTTGAGACTTCTAGATTACTAATCTCATAACTAGTTCAGAAACCCCAATGAATGAGGGAGGCGACTTATGAAAAAACTGTTGAGGAGGCGGCTTATGTTTTAAGCCATCAAAAGAACTGGCCCTAAAAGCTTCATTAGATGCGGTCTGAGAGTATACTGGAGCACACAAAACAAATAAAAAAGGACAATGGATTTCCCGCTGATGTTCATATTAGCAAAATTAATCGTAACTATTCTTATTCTACCAACCTTCAATGATTTGTTAGAGGATGATCACCTAGAAGGAGCTGCCATTTTCATCGCAAAAAAAAAGGAGCTGCCATTTGTTAAGTATAGGGGTACGGTCTGCAGAGCTTGCGATCATGGCCTAAGTAAAATGTTAAACACTTCAAGTCTTACTTCATAGAGGGGCCACAAAAATTAACGTGACAAAATACATTGGATTGACAATCACCTGGTAGATAAAAAAGAAAGGTGGACGAGTGTACTGAAGGTGCAATAACAGTACGGACTTTTTTGCCCAAAAAGTAGGAGTAACTAACAGAAACAATCGAAAATGTGTAGGATCAAAGCTACAGCAAGAACGTGCTATCCCCACCACCAGCCGGCGCTGCCACCTCGCAGCACCTCCCGCAACCACCACCACAACCATCGTTGGCGCCACCAGCTGCTGAGCTGGTGTGGCGACGATGGGGGTGCGGCAGGAGGGGCATGTGGCGCACGTGCGGAGCCAGGCGTCGACGCAGGCCACGTGGAAGTTGTGGCTGCAGTGCGGGAGCACGCGCACACTCTCTCCGTCGGTGAACTCCGCGAGGCATATCGCGCACTCCAACGGCGACGAGCATGCCGCCACTGATGATGATGATGACTGTGCGCCGGCCGCGGCGAAGGAGACCCTGGGGAGCGCGTCGATGGCCTTCTTCTTGAGGCCCTTCCGGGGTGGGCTGGAGGAGGAAGTGGAGCTGGAGCGTCGGCGTCGGCATGCGCATCGGGAGACAAGGGCGAGGCCGAGGACGCAGACGAGAGCGCAGAGCAGAGACGCCAAGATGATAGCCATGTCCGAGTCGACCGGCGTCACTGGCCCCGTCTGCTGCTGCTCCGGATGAGGCGGCGGCAGCGAGGAAGGCGACGAAGATGGTTCGCCGGGGCCGGCTGTGACGGCCATGCTGCGGTGCAGGAGGGTTGCCGAAGAACGCATGGCGTTGCTGGCGGCTAGGAGCTTCGGCTGGAGCGGTTGTGTGTGTCTGAATTCTGACCGTGCGCGCGCTGCGCGCGCGTCAAGTTTTATAGCGTGGAAGGCCGCCGGTGGTGGAAGGAGCGGCGGCCCCTGGACAGGTAGCACCGGGCCCACATGGTGTTGGCGAGCGCTAGTACGGGTCCATGCATGCCACTCTAGGATATTTGTCCCTCCACGCGTGGCAACTTTGTATGTATTATTATTACCCTTCTGCTTTGGAATAGTAGTAGAATCATGGAAAGCAAACACTAGAAGAAGAATCTAGTGACACTATTTGAGAACAGAGCTTAGCTCAATTGGCAAGGCGCGGGAGTTCGCAGCCAGCCCATTAGAGTTCAAGTCTCAGTTTGGACGCTTAGTGCTCACGGAGTTTTCTTCTATAAAAAATGCCAACAGGCTAGTAAAGTTCAGGTTGGCCTCGTTGTTTTTAGTGACACTGTTTTGCTGAGTGGTACTAATCAGTAGTAAAAGAAATTAGTAACAGTAATTAAACGTCTAATTAGATACCAACCACAGTATGTGTACAAGGATGAGACATGCTTTAGCTCTTTTAGCTGTGTGCTTTGCTCCCAAAGGAAAAACGTTATGGTTCCAAGCACTTTTCTAATTCTAAAGTGAACATTGAAAAGAGGTAGATTCGAATGCTCTTTTGACTAAAAGTCGTCTGGCGACCTTTTTCTTATATTATATTCAGTCTGTAAGGGAAAGAAATGGATGAAAATTTTGTTTTGTTACGGGGCTGTGTAAAAATGCCTTGAATGTCTATTCGTGGTCTGAAATGGTGGATCCTATGCACGAATTCTTTATTCAAAGAACAAAAATGTGGAGAAACTAGCATGGTGAAGAAATGACACATATGATTTTGTTTCATGAAACTTTGCCAGAAAAAAAATACAAACGAATAATGATCGGACACACAAAAATAGCCATGTAAGCAAAATCAGCAAAATAATTGACTATGGAGTAAGTAATGCATCAAATATTTAGTATTATTTCTTCCCTAGTACCAAACGTGTGGGTAGAGAAGGGGT
>NC_041392.1:737111542-737141877 GCF_002162155.2 Triticum dicoccoides | reverse complement strand
CCGCATAGCTGAGGCATCTGCGAACGCTAGCGATTTTGGGCCGCTCGATCAAATTACTGTTTACTTTTTGACCCTGCTGTCGATTGGTCAGCCATTGGTCCTTGTTCACGCATTTGCTTTATCTGGCAGTGGATGACTACTGGGGCCATTCATCTGTGGGGCCAAAGAAATAGTTGGTGGGTTTTTTTTAGGCTGCATGGTGCACAATCATCGGCGCGGTGAAAACCTAGCCCAATCCCCTCCCGTCCTCGAGCCCCGCGAGGCCGCGCCCCTCGTCCTTCTGGCCGCCGCCTCCCCCTTCCTTCGTCCTCGTCCCCGCTCCTTCAGCAAGCCCCTCTTCCCCATGCCGTCGGTCCCCTCCTCTTCTGTGTCTCCCCTCGTTGGTCGTTGCCTCATGTCACAGAGGAGTTACAGCCAGGTCGCCGCAGTTGCCCCGTCCGCCTCAGATTTGAAGCATGAGGACGGAGGCGGCCACCTGCCGCCGGCTCGGACATGGGAGGATAGGGAAGGGGAGGGTGAGCTCATGGCCACATGAGGGAGGGAGGGAGGAAGATGATTCGTGGGCGGGCCTGGTGAGGCCTTCCCCGCCGGCCTCTTCTTCTTCCTCGCGCTGCTGCCATCTCCCTTGTCGTCCTCGTCGACTCCTGCATCGCTCTTCTTGGCTGCCACTCCTTGTCAGCCGCATCCTCGCCTAGCTGGAAGAAGCCGACGGAGGCCGACCGTCTGCAGCCACGACATATGATGCAGGTGCTCCTCGCCCCTGGCTCTTGCCCTCCTCCTCTCTCTCTCTCTCTCTCTCTCTCTCTCTCTCTCTCTCTCTCTCTCTCTCTCTCTCTCTCTCTCTCTCTCTTCTCTCCTGGTTTTAGGCATTTCTCAACCATTTGGTATGGTATATGGGAGATCCATTCAATTAATCATTTTATATGACTACAGATTACTTGTGATGTTCTGCACAATCAACCTGGGAAGTGATAGGGCTGCCTTCCATTTTCTTGCTGGAATGTAGCACTGATATTGTGGTCAGTTCAGGTGATTATAAATTATCCTCATGCTCTTTTTCAGTTTCCTCGGTTATTATTGGCAGCACCCAGGATGTTATGATATCTTGTTCTGATAACAAGCTAGGAATTTTCAGAATAGGATTTTAATCAGTCAATGTTTCTTCATTTCATCTAGAAAATTGGAAGTGTTAGGATCTTTTTAAGTTTTGGGTCTGCTGCCCCAACTCTGTCGTGCCCCAGGCCTAGCCAGGCGACAGCGGACTGCAAAGAAGCCCTGGGAGGAGGACCCCGACTCGGATGACGACCCCGCTTGCTTCTTCGACTTGTGGACCAACTCCACTTATGGCTTATCCAAGGTATCTCATTATGCAGCTTCACTCTCACTGATGTGTCTCGTGCAGGAAAAACGAAGCTACCTAGCACCTGCTCTTATTTTCTTATGCCTATATGGTGTTTGTGCAGATTCTTATTTGTATGTGCCTACATGGAATGCAGATTTCTTATTTATCTGAATGAGTGAGCATTTCATTTAGCTTGTTTCTATCCATGAGTAACAATTTTTTGGAAGCATGGACGTATTTAGCAACTACTTTTCATCTACCCTTTGCTCACTTTCTGATGTGCTAGGAAATATTCACTTCGGCTATCAAGATCCTGTTAGAAACTTTGATAGATCAAAAGTGAAAGGAGTAGTTGCACGCTTATTATTAAGATAAAGGATAGCTCCACAAAAATGGTTTTGGAGGTCTATTTTAGCAAACTCCTCATTTTGGTTCTGAAGTTGTTTTCCCTTTTCAGTTTTCAGTGGAGGATCTGGTTCGGCAGATCAGTTGAACTTGGTCAATGCTGTTGGAGGAAGGAAATATAATGAGGTGTTGACTCAGGAACTGTAGGAAGAAACATGATAGAGTCCAGTAGACGGCTCGTAGAAGGGTTAGTGAATGTTTTATTCTCATTCGTTGGATATAACATTTTGCTCGAGTTTTGAGAATTATATTTGTATGTATGCAGGTTGGAGCTGAAAAAAATATAACATTAGCTTTAGAACTGGTTGCCTATGCTGAAGAAGTCCACATTGGCATTTTCACCCCGCTATTGTAGGATTTATGATATGTCTGAAAAAAGGGAATTTTACCTTGTCATGTACGTGTACATTTCTTGTTATAGATCTTACCTGCTCAATGAAGTGCAACAAAGCAAACAAATATTATTTATATAGCTATCTGCAATGCACGGTTAGGGTTGTCTCTTTCTACAGGATATTCTTTGTGTGTATATGATCGCAGAAGAAAGAGGATTGAGGAAATGTAGATGCGGCTTTGTGAGCATCTACCGAGGTTGTCAGATAGCACTTCTATCTGAAGTCTTGTGGATTAGAGATGAAGGATGATGGGTTTGGCAACGATGTTTGTTGTTTTATTTTTCTGCTTAGTATTTGTTTCAGATATAAACTATTCTGGTTATGATTTCTACACTGCGTAGTGTTGCTTGGTTATTATGAAATTTAAAGCTAACTTACACACACCTCTTTTCACCATGAACAGATATATATGCACCTGCTTTTGGGTATTAGTATTTCCCTTTCTCTGTTATTAAGAATGTGGCCCTAATATGGAGAAAGACGTCGATCTTCTCTCGAAGACCACAAGGTTGATGTCTTCTGTTGATCAATTTTGCTGACTCAAAATGATACTTCATTCATTTTGTTGTAACGATCACCTTTGCCAGGCCAGTTGTTCTCGAAGGTACTTAACATTGCCACTTATATATATTTATGGTCCATATGTACATAATGTGTCACAGCCCTAGAGTTTGTTTGCAAGTAGTTGCATAATCATCCATGCATCATGTCTAAATTTATTGGAAACCTGAAATGGGGGTGATCAAACCCTAGCACTTTAAAAATCCAAATAGGTCCAGCTTTAAAAAATGCATTCAATGAACCAGAAATGCTCTTCATTAATGTCTGGTATTTTTGGCAAGGGCTTAGACCCAAACCAAAAATAATGAACATTTTTAAAGAATAATTTCTGGCACTGAATTTAAATCATATTTTATTTCAATTTGGAATTATATTCCTAATATATGGAATACATTTCAAATAACCCTGAGTTATTTTATGTACATCTGGCCTAGTCCAAAGTATGTGCATAAAAACAATCAGAGTAGTTTGGCACTGTTTTAGTTCATGTGAATTTGCAAACAGTGGCAAATATTAAACAAAAACAGAAAAACAGAATTGAAACAGAAAGAAAGGAAAGAAGCAGAAACTTACTTGGCCTCACTGTGCAGCCCACCTAGTCGGCCCAGCTGTGGCCCAGCACCGTAGAGAGCCCAGCCCACCACCCCACCACGTTGTCTTCCTCCTGCCAGTAGGAGCAGCTCGCTGTCGCGCGCGCGCTCTCGCCCCTGGCCACCTCCTGCTTCCTCCCCGGACCTTCTAGCGACGCCACGGAGACGCCCCGTGGCCCCTCGCTCCTCTTCATCACTCTCTGCTCTCTCCCTCGCCCTCTATTCCTTCCCCGAGCGCGACCGAACGCAGTCGTCGCCGCCGACGAGGTCCACCACGGCCACCGGCCACCCCACGCCTCACCGACGCGCCCAGAAGCTCCGCCACTTCGTCCTCGATCTCCTCACCGAGCCACGCCCCGCCGGACGCCCTCGAACGCCAGCCACGCCGTCTTCTTCAACCTCGGTCCGCCGAGATCGCCATCGCCGCCCCGCTTGCTCCGGCCCCTCCCCGAGCTCGCCGACCAGCCCTACACGATCCCCGTGAGCTTCTACACCGTGTCCCCCTTGTCTCCGCGACGTTTGCTAGCTCTAGTCGCCGTTTCGCCGATGACCGAAACCCGCCGCCGCCTGTGACCGCTGCCGACGTGCCTCCGGCCACCTAGCGGCCCGGCCGTCATGCTTAGCTCCCTCCCCGCGCTGCGTAGAGCATGTAGGTGCCTCGCACGAGCCTCCCCGGCCACCGTAGCGTCGACCCCGAGCTCGCCCGAGCTCCTGCGACCGCCAATGTCGACGCCGGTGACGACTCCGGCCATCTCAGGCCCAGTCGCTGCCATTACTCGACGCGGACGAGCGCCCGCGTCACGTAGACGCCCTCCGCCGGCCATTTGGTCGCCGGAGGAGGAAACCCACAGCTTACCGCCGCGTCTCGCCTCGCCGGCGTCAAGTCGCCGGCAGGTGTTGACCTAGTTGACCCGGGTTTGACCCCGCTAACCAGGGGGTTTGACCTCCCCTGACTCACTGACTTGTGGGACCCAGGCCGCTAACCAAACTCGGTTAATGTTAGTTTAATGCTAACTAAATTTAGTTAGCTTAACTAACCACTAACAGACGGGACCCACAGGTCAGGGTTGACCTGGACCGTCGCCTTTGACCTGCTGACGTCACCATGACATCATGCTGATGCAGTAACTTATTTTCTGGATTTATTCTTTTACAGGAAATTCCAGAAAATAGCCAAAACTTCTAAAAATCATAGAAAATCAACCGTAGCTCAGAATGAAATAATTTATATATGAAAATTATTAAAAAAATTCAAGGAATCTGTTTATGGCATTTTTATGCATGTTAGAACAACTTATGGCTGCTGTTTAGGCCAATTCATATAAATGGAATTTAAACTCTCACATATGGAGTTTGAATTTGAACCTAGGGTTCAAACCAACTCCATTTAACATGTTGCTAGTTGCATTAGCTCGAACCACAGCATATTGACATGTCATGATCATGCATCATATTGTGCATTGCATTGATTGTGTTTCTTTCTCTGCTGCCGGTATTTGTCCCCTCTCGATAGACGTGGTTTCGACGATGAGATCGATGACACTGATGAGGAACTATATTATCTCCAGGAGTGCCAGGCAAGCAAAACCCCCTTGTTCATTCCGATACAATCCCACTCTCTCGCTCCTGCTCTCTTTTACTGCATTAGGACAACACGATTCCTCTGTTACTTGCTGCGGTAGTTGAACCTCTTATCCTCTGCATGACCTGTCATTGCCACAGTAAATAGATGGAACCCACTAGCATGAGTAGGAGTTGTTTGAGCCCTGATGTGCCTACTCATTCATGCTTGTTTGTCATGCCTGCTACTGCTTAGAGTTGAGTCAGGTCTGATTCATCGGGGATGAATCGGAGGTGTGTAAACATGTCCTACTGTTGAGAGCTAAGTGTGTGAACACGATTTGGTAAAGGTAGCGGTGAGAGGCCATGTAGGAGTACATGGTGGGTTGCCTCATTGAAACCGTCCTCAGGAACTAAGTTCTGTGTTTGTGATCCATGAAACAGTTACTACCACGCATTGGGCCTGAAACCAATGGACCCTCTCGGCTTCTTGATCACCCTTGTCCTCTGTTCAGGAGTTGCAACTAGTTTCTGGTGTTTATAGGATATGTGTTGGCGGCCGTGCGTAGCGCTGACCCTAGGGGTGGGCTATGATGCGGTAGATACACCGTGGCCGGGCATGCCGGGTGCCCGTTTGGTGTCTCGGAACCCTGTACACATCGTCCGGGGCCGTATGTGGAAACCTCGGCCAGACTCCCTGCGGATGGAACCTGGATAGGCGATAAACCTGGACTAGAGACTTGAGTGTTTAGGTAGGCCGTGGCCGACACCCTCGTTGGGCTTCCGCTTGAAGGTTGCCGAGTACATGTCGTGTAAATGACGGTAAGTGGTGAGAGCGTGTGTGAAGTACACCCCTGCAGGGTTATCATCATCTATTCGAATAGCCGTGCCCGCGGTAATGGACTTTTGAGTTGCCTATAACAGTTCATAGACAAGTGAAAGTGGATACTCTAAAACTCGCAAGATAAGTGTGAGTGCTATGGATGGCCTTCTCGTAGGGAGACGGGAGCGGATTCATAGTGGTGTATTGATATGGTGAATATGTGGACTCGTGTGTGCCACCTCAAAAGAGTTGCTTGCAGTCGTAGTTCAGGTTAGCCACTGAGTCAAAGTTGGCCTGCTGCAGTCAAACTCCACCCCCCCCCTTGTTGATACCGATGCATATGTAGCTAGTTCTGATGTAAGTCTTGCTGAGTACCTTTGTACTCACGTTTGCTTAATTTATGTTTTGCAGAGAGAGATTTCAGTCTCGCTAGTAGTTCCGCATGGACTTCGACGTTAGCTTGATACCTCAGCTACGATCTTGTGCCCTCGGCAGGATCTGGTAGATGGTCAGGCTTCTTAGCCTTTTTCCATTTGTAGATGTCTGTACTCAGACATGTTAAGCTTCCGCATGTGCTTCATTTGTATGCTGTGATTGTTGGGTCATGAGACCCATGTTTGTAATATCTCGCTCCTCGGAGCTTAAGGAATAAATACTTGAGTTGTAGAGTTATGTTGTGATGCCATGTTGTATTTACACATATCGAGCATATTGTGTGTATGATTGAAATGCTTGGTATGTGTGGGATCCGACAATCTAGTTGTTTATCCTTGGCAGCCTCTCTTATGGGGAAATGTAGTCTAGTGCTTCCATGAGCCATAGTAGTCCGCTACAGCCCGGTTCACCGGAGTCCTGCTAGCCTAGCACTACTGCTCAGGACACTTGACTGGCCGGCATGTGTTTCACTACGTTCCTGTGTCTGTCCCTTCGGGGAAATGTCACGCGGTGACATCCGGAGTCCTGCCTAGCCTGCTACAGCCCGGGTTCCCGGAGTCCTGTTAGCCCAGTGCTACAGCCCGGATTCACACACTGCTGACCGACATGCTCGATGTGATTCATGTATGCCTGTTCCCTTAGGTTAGTGCCGCTTTGGGTTCACGACTAACCATGTCGGCCCGGGTTCTCTATCATACGGATGCTAGCGACACTATCATATACGTGAGCCAAAAGGCGCAAACGGTCCCGGGCCGTGGTAAGGCGACACCCGTGGGAATACCGTGCGTGAGGCCGCAAAGTGATATGAGGTGTTACCGGCTAGATCGATGTGACTTGGAATCGGGGTCCTGACATAATGCGTTTGTTTTGTGTTGATCGGATTCGATCTTGGTTAAGATTTTTATATTTTGCATTAAATTAGCTGCACTTGTGTATATATATATTACCTCTTATATGCGTTCTTTAGTCTTCTTGCTAGGATCGTTTGTAAACAGTGGCTGAAACAACACCTGATCCAGCTCACAAGGAGTTGTTTTCACTAAAATATAGGACCGGGAAATTGGGGAGGAGGACAATGAATATGCAAAAGGAGAGGTTGATGTCCATCTGAATGCAAAAAGGAGAGGTGCAAATTTGAGGATTAGCTTTTGTGGTTCTCGGTCTGCAAGGGAATAAGAGTTCTTGTACTGACCATTGTCTTTTTATGTATGCCAACTTTGCTTTGGTTATTTCCTGGAAGCAATAATGTCTTTCAACCTTCGTTATAATGCCAAGATGCCACTACTGGGCAAAAAGAGACATCTTTATTCACACCTACATTTTGGCACAAGACATGTTCAGCATAAGTCTAGGTGAGGTTTCTTATTCCTGCACACGATATTGCTATTAGGATCCGTTAAAAGGTTACTACAATGCCCACTAAAAGCCACCTCTTGATATACAGATGCACTAGGGTGATTGGAATTCAATAACATGGATTGTCTGTTAAATTAAATAAGTATCTGTGGTCATGGTACATAGACGAGCTAAGAGAATATTTCCTGTTCAAAAATAAGGTGATTGGAATGTCGGTTATGATCATCTCTCTCCATAGGATATTCTTTATGTTCTGCGTAAAAATTGATTGATTTTGGGTGAGGTACATGCATGGACTGAAATTTTCTTTTGTAGCATTTGTTCCATGCGAGACAAATAGCATGAACATGGAACAAATGCTTTGGTCAGCTATCTTAAACGTCCTTTTTTTGTTTCAATGATGCATGACCATAGTGTCACATGAAGCTTTATATTTGATCCTTGCCATACTACTACCATCTCAGAGCGTATGGAACTGATCCTTTTTGGGCACAATTTTCTTTATCTTTACATGTTTATTTAGTTCATTCATGTTTCTTTTCCAGTCGCAATGGTGGAGGATATATCCCCGCCATGAATGGATGTGTTTTACACTGAGATGGCGCGGGTCACTGATGAGGCAAGTGGCCGAGGTGAGCTCAGGAAGAGACGGTGGTACAAACTTAATTGACAAGCTCACAGGTAAAAAGGTGTGGTTTGAAGCGTTTTCCAATTTCTGTGGCTTTCCTTGTTAAGGCGTTGTTTGGATAAGAGGAATATAGAGAATGCAATCTACGTAAGCCAAGGAAACTGCCTAACCGTAAAAAATCTTGTTTGGCTCGTCCAACAACCCCGTGGATAGGGGAAACTCGTTTCCCAAAAACCCATAATTTCGGGTTTGTGGGAAAACTAGTATTACTCGTTTTTCCACAAACGCGATTAGCATATACTGATGCAACTGCCTTTCTCCGCCCCCGCCTATTCTTCAACAACCTCAGATGGCGCCAATTCTGCTTTTTGCGTCTCACCTCGCGCCCTTTTCACTGCCTATAAAAGACAGACTTTGTTTCCCGCATGTTATACACCCAGATCGCAAAGGGCTGGCTGTGATCCCTGTGACAGGCACTGGATGGGAGACGTTGACCGTGGATCTGAAGTTGGTCATCTTCAATAAGGCTCCACATCTCCTTCAGGCTTTTCGTGCATCGTCTTCCCACCTTCAATCAGTCTTCCCATCTTCAATCAGGTTCCATGGCTTCACCATCCTACACAGCAGTACGAATTTGTATTTGTAAATATTTTCATGGTACTGTTGATTGAATTAATCTATTTGGTATTGAACCCTATTTTGCATAAAACCTCTGATAATTTCATATGGGCAATTCCTAGGACATAGTAGATCCAACAACCTGGTAATCTATTAATCTAAATGATAACACGTACTGTTGAAGGAAAAATTAGAGGCAACTCTGATTAGGGAGTATCGTAAATATGAACATGTGGCACATAAGAGAATCAGATTGAACTATGAATGCCTATATAAATACTAAAATGATCTAACACCGAACCACAATTAGATTATTGATGACTATATATATCAAGTGCAGTAGTTAATTTTTCATGACAAGGATGCAGTTTAAAGCACACTGTAAGGATAATTTTCCATAAGTATCAATCATATTTATCAAGAATATATAGTGTGCAGTAAGAGCTGAAAGTGCGTTATATCGACTAGAGGGGGGGTGAATAGGCGATTTTTATGAAAGTCTTCAAAACGTGGAAGTTTCGAAGACAAACGATAGAGATAAACCTATTACCATGCAGCGGAAGGTAGACTACACTAGGCAAACCATAGTCAAGTATTCAATGAAGTGAAAGCACAATGACTAATAGCAGCTAGGTGGTAAGGATCAGGTAGGAAGATATTATGAAGCTGATCAAAACAAGCAGTCACTCCGTGAAGACAGAAGATAGTGCAATCATACAATGACTTCACCAGGACCAACAGTAAGTAAAGGGAAGGGAAGGATGAAACCAGTGACTCGTTGAAGACAATGATTTGTTGGACCAGTTCCAGTTGATGTGACAACTGTACGTCTGGTTAGGGCGGCTAGGTATTTAAACCTGAGGACACACAGTCCCGGACACCCAGTCCTGAACACGCAGCTCAGGACACCCAGTCCTCATCGTATTCCCCTTGAGCTAAGGTCACACAGACCTCGCCCAATCACTCTGGTAAGTCTTCAAGGTAGACTCCGAAACCTTCACAGACTTCGTTCACCGGCGATCCACAATGTATCTTGGATGCTCAGAACGCGACGCCTAACCGGCTGGAGGATTCACAGTTCTCAAGTGTAATAATTCTTCAGATCACACAGACAAGAAGACTTAAGTGATGCCTAACACTCTTTGGCTCTGGGTGGTTAGGGCTTTATCCTCGCAAAGAATTCTCTCTCAAAGGCTTCGAGGTGGGTTGCTCTCAAACGAAAAAAGCCGTACTCTAACTCTGAGCAGCCAACCGTTTATGGTTGTAGGGGGTGGGCTATTTATAGCCACTAGGCAACCCAACCTGATTTGTCCGAAATGACCCAGGGTCACTAAGGAACTGACACGTGTTCCAACGGTCATATTTCAAACACACACGGCAACTTTACTTGGGCTACAAGCAAAGCTGACTTGTCCGACTCTAGACAAGATTCGCTCTCATAGTCTTCACTCGAAGACATAGGTTTTGGTTAAGCATCACTTCAGTCATTCTGACTGGTTCTCTTGGACCCCACTTAACAGTACGGTGGTTCCTATGACTCAACAAAGAAGAAAAAGAACTACGAAAGACCTAAGTCTTCGAGCTCCATAGGCTTCATGCGATGTCTTCTCTTGTCATAGTCTTCAATGTGAATATCTTCATATACCACCTTTGACATCAATGTGTTGATACATTTTTAGGGGTCATCTCTGGTAGGAAAACCGAATCAATGAGGGACTTCTACCTATGTTATCCTGTAATTCTCGCAAACACATTAGTCCCTCAACTAGGTTTGTCGTCAATACTCCAAAACCAACTAGGGGTGGCACTAGATGCACTTACAATCTCCCCCTTTTTGGTGATTGATGACAAACTAGTTGAAGTTTTCAACGGGGAATATAATATGTGAAATTGTAAAAGGATAGGGAATTGTCTTCATAAGTTGTGAGGGCTCCCCCTGAAGATGTGCATATAAGTAATTTGTTTTTGGAATGCAAATGCACATGGCAGGTTGTGCTTGTGGAGATCCTCTTCAACTTATGATGACAATCCACTATGCATGTGAAGGTATGTGAAGATAATGACATGCATAATGGAAAATGGACGTCTGCAAAATGATCTAAGTGTGGAATTTATCATCGCACATGCGGAATTTATCATCGCATCACAAAGTGGCAAATAAGTAGCAGACGACCATCGAGTTTAGGTGTTACAACTCGAAGAATCAAAAGTATCAAAACAAGAGTTGTAAACACGAGGCAAAATATAAGGCAACCGCCCATGTGGACCCGCTTGAAGACTATCAAACTCATATGCTTCTCCCGCTTTTGTTAGTAAGGACCAAAAAGGTTTGAAGACATGGAGCATCTACGCGTTCCCATGAAGAGTAGGTGAAGCAGCAGGATCATCGGTGGTGTTCGGCGGTGCAGAAGAACTTGGAGCAGGGTCGAAGCATGCTGAAGGAGGTGGCGGTGAAGTAGCATTGTCTTCGTCCTCGATCACTCTGGCATTCACAGTGGCAGCAGAGGAAGAGAACTCAGAGTCTTCAAGAGATGGAGTTCGTCGCAGCACTTCCCTTCGAGGAGGTGTGGAGTCAAACTTGAAGCGTTCAGAGAAACCATCCTCTTGAAGATCATCTTCAGAGCACATAAGCGTCAGCCCTTTCCATGTGCGTCGAGAGGTTTCATGGGCAACAAAGGCATTCTTGGTGGCAAGATTGCGAATGCGGTTGACATCCACCAAGAGGCTTTGCATTTGGCGCTTCAGCCAGTCATGATGCCTATCCTGTTTCTGATGAAGAGCCACTAGAAGCTCTCGTTCATTGAGGACACGAGTGCGCTTCTTGGGTCGTTGGGCAATTGTGCTATCGGTGGCTTCAGTAAGGGCAGGATGTGGTGCACGTGTAGCTCCAGCCAAAGGATAAACACGAGTGACTGCTTCAACTCCGTCAATGTTTTGAGAAAAACTTTGATGCTCCGCATTCTGAAGACTAAGAGGCTCCTTGGCAGGCTCAGGATAAATGGCTTCAACGGACATATCCACATCAGGCAGAAAGATCCGATGATTGCGAGCAGATGGCTGATATGAGATAGCGGAGTGGAGTTTAATCAGCCGCATTATCCATGGAGCGTAGAACTTCAAGCCAAAAAGATCAGAGCCTGATGCAGCAAGTTCGCGGATGAAGAAGTCCTGTGCATTGAAGCATTTGCCATGAAGAATATAGAAGACCAAAGTCTTCATTGCACCTTCCAGCTTGGCGTGTGGAGAATGTCCTTTGATAGGCCAGAGAGTTCGCTGTATGATGTGATAAATAGTCCTTGGCAGATACTCAAGGTCTTCAACAAGAAACTCCTTAGGATATGCAGCATCTTTTGGCAATGGCTTCATCATACTGAGCATCTGACTCATATTTGGTTCAGGCTTCTGAAAGATGCTCTCCATAGCTTCACCGTGAAGCTGACAGCCAGGTTCGTAGAGATCGTCAGGAGTGGGCAGACCAGTGAGCTCAATGATATCAAAGGTTTTGGCTTCGTGATGAACATTTCCTGTCATCCACTCCAGGACCCAAGTCTTCGGATCTCTATTGTACCCACGGATGTGAAGTGTGGCATAGAATTGGAACAACAACTCTTCATTCCAGTGCTCTTGGTCGGTGACAAACGGCAACAAGCCAACCTCTTTGAAGCAATCCAGAGCTTCTTCCAAACAGGGCAGACCAGCTATTGCTTCGATGTCAAGACGCTTATGTGGGAAGATGCGACCTTGATTGTACATAATGCAAGAGTAATAGCTTCGCTGCGGATAGCTCCAGAACCAATTAGAAGATATTCTTTCTCTTGAGTAGGGGTTCCTGGAGCTATTGAAAAAAGTGTTGTCTGCTTTGAAGCCGTTGACATTGAAGGATCCAGGTGCTGATGCAGGACCTGGAAACCTGGGCAATCTTGGGATTGGCTTCTGTACCTGAGGCCTGTGCTCAACATGATAGTCAAACTGAGGACCAGCAGCAGGCGCAGGAACAGAAGCAGTAGCATCAGTGGCTTCGCTGACTTCTGGTGCTTGGGTTGGTGAAGGCTCCACATTGGCTTCAGTCATGAAAGCGTCAGTGGCGTCGGTGGCAGCCTCAAGATTCTCAACATCCACTTGATGAGCTGGAGGGTCGGTCATAGTCACGTTCTCCTCGAGAATAGCTTCTTGGTGAGACGGGGGTGTAGGAACTCTTGGGGTTTCTTCTTCATCGGCTGATGCAGCCGGAATGTCTTCAGCAGCTTTAGCTTCAGACTCGGAGACTGGAGGCCTTGGTCCTTTGTGAAGCCTGCGTAACCCTGGCGACGCCTGTGGAGTTGGAGTTGGCTGGGCCTCAAAGTCATCTTCCTCTTGTGCTTGTGGATGATCAGCCCATGATGCATCCTGAGCAATTGGCGTCAGAGGACGACCAATGCTGATGAGTTCGCTGTGCGTTAGCACAGGCGATGATACCTGTTGGTGCTCAATCTGAGGAAGAACTACATCAGCTTCAACATGGTCATGGTGACCAATGTCTTCAGCAGCGGTGGGATCAGCTGCTGGGAAGTCTTCAGCTCCATGAGCCTCTGATAAAGCAGGCTCATGGACAGTCAGTTGGCGCTCTTGATGTTCAGTGGCTGGGCGAACCATGGAGATGGGTTCAACAATCAAGGGCTCTGTGGGAGCAGCCCGTTCCTTCTTGGTCTTCCGCTTCTTCTTGGAGGGAGCAGTAGCAAAGGCTTCATGATGTTTCCTCTTTCTGGCTTCAGCCTCAGCAAGCCTCGTCTTCTTCAGTTCTGAAGCGGTTGACCTGGCCTTTGGCTTCGAGCCAGTCATGCTAGTTGGGAAGACAATGGGATCTGCTTCCTGCCTTGGTGCGTCGGGTTCGGCCATAGCGGGCTTCTTCTTTTTCTTTGCAGCCATCCTGGGGTCGATGCCAGGACACCCAAGGGCCTTGCGCTTCTCAGCCTCATTGTAGGCTTGCACACACTTGTCAGCCAGGCTCTTCATGCGCTCACGAGAACCTTGAGCTTCTTCACGCTTCTTGAGAAAGGCTTCTTTAAGCTCGTGCAGCATGATCTTGAAGTTCTTGACCTCTTGCACGCTAAGCTTGGCCATATGCTTCTTGAACTGAGCTTTCTCAAAGTCAATCTTCTGCTTCAGTTCGACGATGCGCTGAGCTAGAGCTTGCTCTGAAGCAATGGCGCCATGGAAGGCGACACTAAGACCAATGGGAAGTTGCAGGTCTTCAAAGCTGAGGTTGGGCGTTTCAAACCACTCATCAATGAAGTCGTCGATGATTGCCACGTCAAAGAGAGGCAAATTGTTGAAGATTTTTGCTTCTTCTTTGCTCTTGATCAGTTGCTCAAGAGCATCATCTACAAGATCTTCATCACTGGACAGATCAATGGCATCGTTGCGCAGAATAGCAGCAGCTGTCAGTTCTTGGCCGGTGTGTGGTAGAGGCATCTTGACCTTCTGGGGCTTGGAGATGCGTGACAAGTCTTTAGACTGCACACTGTCTTCAGGAGGTGCAGTGGCCAGTGGCTTCGCCCGTGAGATTTTTGGTGCAGAGGCAGGCTTTGAAGCTTTTGGCTGCTTTAGTTTCTTTGGCTTCGGTGCTGCAGGCGCTTCATCTGATTCAGCGTCATCTGCAGGCTCATTCACGGCTGTCCCTTGAACCACGATATGGGTGATGAGACCCTCAAGGTTGTAGAAAGGACCGATGACATTGGGTTCTGCATCGCGTGTGTCGTCAGCCTGGGGAGCAGAAGGACCAGGGTTGAAGTCTAGTCCCAATGACTTCTTGTTTTCCTTGGCCAATGCCTTTGTGTGCTGGAAGTTGCGCTTGAAGAGATTATCGTCACGACACCATAGCAATGATGATGGGTCGGCATCTTCAGGCTGAGGTCCACGGACCATACACGGATAGAAACCCTGAGCAATAGCTTCAGCTCTGTTCTTGGGTGGAAGGCCTCGGAAGAGAATATCACCCCAAGGACTTCTGATAGCACTCTTCTCAGCATATTCCTTGGTCATGAATCTGTATTTGTACCACTGTTCTGCCCAATATCTCCGAATCCACTGGATTCGGGTCTTGTGCTGATTATAATCCTCTTCAGGATCTGTCTTGTAAAGCTTTGAGAGGTCATCAGGCAGATCTCTTAATGTCCCCCCACAATGCTGTCTGCCTCCCTTCCTTGCAGATTTCTCTGTAGCCATAAACTTTAAACTGAATGGCTTCAACACGTTCAAAGGCTTCGGAGGCTTTCGCTTGCTGGACAAACAGGAACTGGCTTCGGGAGAATTTATATGATGTTGTAAGAATTCTGCAAATGAATGTAGACTATGAGAACCAAAGGATTCTCCCACGGACATGTACCTGTGACAGCATTAAGGTGCGAGGGAAGGGGAAGAGGTCATATGCATTCTCAGAAGATTTTGAAGATAAATCAGTTTAGAAGACATTGACCTCATCGTGCGAAGACATTCACTCATAGATAAGGAGATGGTTCCAGATTTGTACGAATCCAGAGATTAGTACAAGTGAAGCATAAGTGAACATACTAGGCATAATATGAGATGCAGTATGAAGTGGATCCAACATGTGTGAACAGAAACTACTTGTGGTAGAAAGTGACGAATCTGTAGGATCAAAGGGGCCGTAAAAAGGAAGTTTTATTTACCACACAAGGAACTGCTAGACGGAGTGGAAGAGGAGGCCGAGCAGTTCGATCGTCCGTGCCCTAACTTGGCAACGGAGGACACCTACGGTGACGGCGGAGAAGACAATGTCCGCGGTCGGCGTGAAGACGGCGTCAGAGAGGTTGCGGCAGTGAAGCGCTTCATCGCCGGTGTCGTCGAGGGCTAGCGGTGGCGCTAGGGTTCGTGCGAGAGTGGAACAAGAGATAATGACTGTGGTGAGGCGTGTATTTATAGGGACAGGGGCGGCTCAGTGTTATTACACAAGTGCCCCTGGCGATTCACATCTGAGGAACGTGTGGCCATCATGCAGCATATCGGGGGTTGTTTCACGTCCCACACACGCCTGGATTGTCGGGCGGTCGTTCCCACTTCTCCGGGTTTCAGGTGAAGGAATGAGCATTGAAAACGGACTTAATGTTTGTCTCTGTATCTTCTGCTGACAAGGACGCAGAGAAGACATTCGACAGTTTCAATAGAATGCATATGATTTGGAGAGATAGAGTTTGAAATAGAAAGCATAGAGAGGTTAGGGTCCAATCACATTCACTTAGTTCAAAAGATTCAACAAGAAGACATAGCTATAAGTGAATGCTGTAGAGGACAGAACACTAGTATATATATATAATCAATATAGTGAAGGTAATCATGAAGACATGTTGAAATTGAAGCCAAACCAAATGTGAAGACATAGCAAATGTAACTCCATGAGTGAAACATTTCAAACAGAACCTTTGGTGGTGGCGTTACCCACCGTATAGGAAGTATTAGACCCAGACACGGCGCACAATTATCGTGGCGCTCCGAAGTCAAATTCCACATTAATGTATTCACACTTAGAATGTATGTCTTCATTGATTGAAGATATACTTTACTTCGTGTGTTGCACATCTAAGTCATCAATATGCATAAGTGTTAGGATGTGTGCCTGATCACAAGACATTTGAGGATTCCAAGATATTTAGCTCACACCATAACTTGCAAAATCTCTTCTCATCCAAAGGCTTGGTGAAGATATCTGCCAATTGTTCTTCAGTGTTGACATGTATGATATCAATGTCTTCCTTCACAACATGATCTCTGAGAAAGTGATGACGAATCTCAATGTGATTTGTCTTCGAGTGCTGAACTAGGTTGTTGGCAATCTTGATGGCGCTTTCGTTGTCGCAGTAGAGTGGCACTTGCTTCAGATGAATGCCATAGTCCTTGAGTGTTTGCTTCATCCACAAAAGCTGAGCGCAGCAACATCCAGCAGCAATGTATTCAGATTCAGCAGTGGAGAGAGATACACAGTTCTGCTTCTTTGAAGACCAACATACAAGTGATCGTCCCAGAAAATGACATGTTCCTGATGTAGACTTGCAATCCACCTTGTCACCAGCATAATCAGCATCCAGGAATCCAACCAGATAAAACTCTGAGCCCTTTGGGTACCATAATCCTAGAGTTGGGGTGTGAGCCAAATATCGAAGAATTCGCTTCACAGCTAAGTGATGCGACTCCTTTGGTGCCGCTTGGAATCGAGCACACATGCAAACACTAAGCATAATATCTGGCCTAGATGCACATAGATAAAGTAAAGAACCAATCATGGAGCGGTATACCTTTTGATCGAACTCTTTACCATTGTTGTCGGGACCCAGATGATGTTTGGCTGGCATTGGCGTCGTGAAGCCTTTGCAGTCTTGCATACCGAACTTCTTTAGGCAATCTTTGAGATACTTCTCTTGAGATATGAAGATGCCATTGTGTTGCTGTCGTATTTGAAGACCGAGGAAGAACTTCAGCTCTCCCATCATGGACATCTGATATTGCTCTTGCATCATATATCCAAACTCTTCACTGTACTTCTGATTGGTGCAGCCGAAGATAATGTCATCCACATATATTTGGCACACAAACAGTTCACCATCATATGTCTTCGTGAAGAGAGTGGGGTCGAGGGAACCAGGTATGAAGCCTTTGCTCTTCAAGAAGTTTTTGAGTGTGTCATACCAAGCCCGAGGGGCTTGTTTGAGGCCATACAGTGCCTTGTTGAGCTTGTATACCATGTCAGGATGTTTTGGATCTTCAAAGCCAGGCGGTTGTGCAACATACACTTCTTCTTCAATCTTGCCATTGAGAAAAGCGCTCTTCACATCCATTTGATATAGAAGTATGTTATGATGATTTGCATAGGCCAGCAGTATGCGTATGGCTTCAAGTCGAGCCACAGGAGCAAATGTTTCATCGAAGTCAATGCCTTCCACTTGAGTATATCCTTGAGCAACGAGACGAGTTTTATTTCTGAAAACTTGACCATGCTCATCTTGCTTGTTGCGGTATATCCATTTGGTGCCTATTATATTGTGCTTCCGAGGATCAGGACGCTTAACCAGTTCCCATACATTATTCAGCTCAAACTGTTGAAGCTCTTCTTGCATGGCTTGAATCCATTCAGGTTCCATGAAGGCTTCTTCAACTTTCTTGGGTTCTATTATTGAGACGAATGCGAAGTGCCCATAGAAATTTGCTAGCTGAGTTGCCTGTTGACACACGAACACGTCACGTGTACCCTCGATGCCGGGGGTGATGCACCGCAGCTCACGTCGAAGGAGACCCGACCGACAGCGCGATACGCAAGACAGTCGACGGGCGCTTTTGCAGACCCGAAACCCCGCGCACCCGGGAGGGACCCCGTCAGGGATTGCGGCGGCTATGGGCTGCCCTAGGTCGATTCGCTCTCCCCTAGAGCCTCGGGATTCGCAGCTCTCAAACACGAAGAACAGCGAAGAACGAGATAGAAAAACGGTGGAGAGATAAAACGTAGATGAAAAAAGTAGTATATTGATTTGTTCGATTGTGTGTTGTTCAATCGGCCGTCACCCCCAACATATATAAGAGGCGGCTGGACTTCCTGTACAAGTAAAGGATTCATCTAGGCTTTCCTTACAAGAAAAATTACATCAATTCACGTCCTAGAGTCCTAATTCTATTCCAACTCGGATTCAGCCTGAATCTGGCCCAAACTCTGTCTTCCTTCTTGCGCGGGCCGCCGGGCTTGCATATGATCTCCGATCGAGACGGCCCAAGTATCAAACTTGTGCGCCTCGATGATACGAACAACTCTCATGTTGATCATTTTTTCAAATAAGGCCATCTTGAATACTTTTCGAGGTCATCTTTATCTTCCAGTCGGACTCGGTTTTGCAGTAGACTGGATTATCCGAGTCTCGTAGTGAATTTGTAGGCTATATATTATCTCTGATGATGATGACTCCAAAATCAAAATTTACCGTCTTGATGATACGCACAACTTCTGTATTGAACACTTCTTCATCCAAGGTCATTTTGATAAACTTTCGAGCACATGTTCAATTTTACTCGGACTTGAGCTCATCCACTCGGATATTAGATACTTTCACTCGGATTGTCCGATTGGACTTTTTCACTCGGAAGACAATCTTTCACTCGGATGACTATATTTCCACTCGGATGACTATATTTCCACTCGGAAGGCACTATCTTATTCACTCGGATGACTATATTTCCACTCGGAAGGCACTATCTTATTCAATCGGCAAGTTTTCGTCCCGATGGTAATCTTTTCACTCGGAATATTTTCACCTGGACGACAATTTCACTTGGATGATCATATTTTCACTTGGATGACTACATTTCCACTTGGATAATAATAAGTTCATCCGGTCAGCAAACTTTTCACTCGGATTTCCGATTGAAAACATAGCCCGATCTTGATTTGTCTCTGCAGGCCTCATATGATCTCGGATTGAGACGAATTATATATGAAAATCGATCGGCTCGACGAGACGAAACTTTTCCATGTTGAAGGTTTTTCGATTCAAGGCCGTATTGATGGCCGAATTACTCGCGCAACCTATCAGACAAGTGTCTGGCACCTCGCGCCATATTTCCGTTGAGGTTCAGTCCGAAGTATATTGCCTCTAACTTTTGCATATGAACTTGGATTGAGATGATTTATATATCAAAATTGATTGCCTCGACGAGACAAAGACAATTTCTTAAGAGTGCTCCTTCATCCGAGGTCATCTTGAAGACGTGATTGGCCAAAAATCACTCGTAACATTGAACTATGCCACTCGGAGTATAGTTTCGGTCCGTAAGATAAAGTTGAATGAATATAACCGAAACATCAAAGGGGTTCCACTCGGTGACGTGAATATTTTTATGCTGAAAACTCATTCACTCGAGACCATCTTCATTGCAATCTGTATCTTGCCAAAATCAGGTGTCAACACATGCCCCCTGTTTTTCGGCAAAGCTTGCACGCCAAAAAATAATATGCATAGTGTTTGTTCTAAGGACGATATCAACACTCCGTCGGCCATTTATTTTTCTCAGGGCGATAATTATGTATCGGACATGTTTGTGCTAAGGGCGATAATTGTATATCGTCCATTGCCGACTTAGGCTTCCTGCCACACACTCGGGTGGTACTTCTTCAAATATTTGCCATTGAGAGCTCGAGGTAACAATGCCCCTTGTATTGATTCCACCAAATATGAATTTCCGGGAACAACTCTTGTAATTCTAAAAGGACCTTCCCAACTTGGAGACCACTTCCCGAATTTTCTATCTCTTGAACCAATCGGCAGAATCACTTTCCAAACGAGATCACCAACTTGAAAATTCTTCAACTTGACTTTCTTATTGTAAGCCCTTGCCACCCTCAACTTATCTCTCTCTATGGCATTCAAAGAAGCCAAACGTTTATCAGCAACCTCATCAATGTTGTCCGTCATCAAGTTATAGAAGTCTATTGCCGATAAATCATTTTGTTTGGCTATTCTCAAAGCATTCAAATTTACTTCCACCGGTAAAACAGCCTCCTGACCATATACTAGCTCATATGGAGTCACTTTCGTAGCACCATGCCTTGAGATTCTATGTGCCCATAATGCCTCAGACAACAAGTCATGCCATCTCCTTGGATTATCCTCAATCTTCTTCTTGATGAGTTTGATTAAAATTTTATTGCTAGATTCAGCTTGTCCATTAGCTTGGGCATAATATGGAGAGGAATTGAGCAACTTTATGTTATAAGATTCGGCAAACTCTCTGACTTGGTGTGACATGAAAGATGAACCTTGATCTGTAGTTAACGTTTGACGAATACCGAATCTATGAATAATGTGCTCGGTTATGAATTGAATTACCTCCGTATGCGTCATGTTCTTGAGAGGTACTGCTTTAGACCATGTAGTGAAATAATCAGTTGCCACCAATACAAACCGATGCCCTTTTGAGGAAGACGGATGGATTTGTCCAATGAAATTGAAACCCCAACCTCTGAAAGGCCAGGGTTTGATAATAGGATGTAACATAGCAGCAGGAGCCAATTGAATATCACCAAACTTTTGACAAGCTTCACACCCCTTATAATATCTGAAGCAATCATTAATCATAGTCGGCCAATAAAACCCAGCACGTCGCAATAACCATTTCATCTTGGGAGCCGACTGGTGAGTGCCACAAATACCTTCATGTACTTCTCCCATAGCAACTCTTGCCTGGTCCTCGTCCAAACACTTTAGAAGAACATCATCGACGGTTCGGCGATAAAGACCATCATCTCTTATTGTATACTTGAAAGCCATACGCCGAATAACCCTGTCCACCCTTTCACTCGGATTGCACAAGTAATCAACAATGGGCTTCCTCCAGTCGGGATTGTCACTTGCACTAGACTTTTTGCTAATGGCCGAATCAGTGGGTTCAGGTTCGGCCTCTCCCATATTGGCAAGACAAGACATCGGTCTTTGAGAGATACAAAACATGCCATGATCAACATGATATCCGGATGCTTGTTGTGCCAATTCATTTGCTTTCCAATTGTCATGTCTAGATATATGAGCAATGCTAAAGCAATCCAAAGTAGAAATTATATCTAGACATCTATCAAGATAAACATTAAGTGATTCGTCCAAACACTGAAAGACTTTGGATATTTGCTGCACCACTAGTAACGAATCACCATAAGCCTCAATATGTGTAGCACGTATAGCAAGTAACATCTCTAGGCCGAATAACAATGCTTCATATTCGGCTTGATTGTTTGTGCAAAAATATTCTAAGCGGCCTGAGGCTTCAAAAACAGCACCATGAGGAGATATATAAACAATACCAACACCTTGGCCATTGCTACAAACTGAACCATCAATGTATAATCTCCATGGTACTAATGAAACAAGGTTCATATCAACATCATGCTTGTTATTAACCCGATGTTCAACAATGAAATTAGCAACAATTTGGCCTTTCATGGATTTTAGAGATTCATAAGCCAAATCATATTCAATCAAAGCATAAGCCCACTTGCCAATTCTACCACTAAGAATTGGCCTATGCAACATGTATTTAATGAAATCTGTTTGACAAGCTACTACACAAACACTCGGCACTAAATAATGTCTCAGTTTTGTGCAAGCATAATATAAGCATAGACATAATTTCTCAATAAATGTATACCTTGTCTCTGCGTCCAATAAGCGGCGGCTCAAATAAGTGATGGCATGCTCTTTTCCTTCGGTCTCTTGAGTTAGAACAGCACCAATAACTCCTTCCTCTGCTACAATGTAAAGTCTGAAGGGTTCCCTATGCTTGGGTGCTCTCATCACCGGAGGAGTGCACAAATAATTCTTGATCATATCAAATGCTTCTTGCTGTTTTGCCCCCCAAGTGAAATCAGCATCATTCTTTAACCAAAGGATAGGAGTGAATGCATCAACTTTCCCTGATAGATTAGCTATGAACCTTCTCAAATAATTGACCTTGCCAAGGAACTTTTGCATATCTCCCTTGCATGTTGGAGCCTCCACCTTCTGTATAGCCTCTATCTTTTTGGGATGAATCTCTATACCATCTTCATGAATAATGAAACCCAAAAACTTGCCAGCTGACACACCGAAAGTACACTTCGAAGGATTCATTTTCAATCCATACTTTTTCATTATTTCAAAAGCTAAACGCAAATCGGCCAAGTGAGATTCAAAAGCATCCGATTTGACAACAATATCATCAATATAAACCTCAAGTATGACACCGAGTAAATCATGAAAAATCAAATTCATAGCCCTTTGATACGTGGCGCCAGCATTTTTTAATCCGAATGTCATCACTGCCCACTCGAATAAACCAAGGAAACCAGGACATCGGAAAGCCATTTTGTACATGTCTTCTTCGGCCATAAAAATTTGATTGTATCTGGCAGTACCATCTAGAAAGCTAATAACCTTATGTCCAGAAGCATCATTAATAAGCATATCGGCTATTCAAATCTCTGAAATCAATGCACACCCTCAACTTGCCAGATCCTTTCTTCTCTACTGGGACAATGTTAGAAATCCACTCGGCATACCTACAAGGTCGAATGAAATTAGCTTCAAGCAGTCGACCGATTTCTTCCTTGATCCGGTCATATGTTTTCGGATTAAATTTTCTGGCCGACTGTTTATAAGGTCTAAAACTGGCCTTTATAGGCAACCGATGTTCCACTAGCTCTCGGCTTAACCCTGGCATCTCATGATATTCCCATGCAAAGCAACAAACATATTCTTTCAGTAGCTCGATTAACTTAGCCTTACAATCGGCTTTCAAATTTTTGTTTATAAATGTCGGTCGAGTGACTGAACCATCTCCAATATCTACCTCTTCTAACGGATCGGCTGATGTAAAAGCTTGTCCAAGTTTATCCATGTCATCCAACTCCTCTATAGACTCATACATATCGTTCTCATTGGACCGATACTTTACAAGACGTTTTTGTAACCACTCAGAATTAGGATCCATTTAAACATATCATACCTTGGAGCCGATTGCATTCACTCGGCTTTAGAGAGACGGGCACAAAACCATTCTTGGTTGCGCTGAGAAAATCAAATTATGATAAGTCACGTCCCGTCAAGCAGGTAGCATTGGGATGTTGCCAATCCACCGATGCATCGGCCAAAGCAACACAGGCCGAGTTATCTGCGTGAATAACTTCCACTTCATCATCAACCCACTGAATCAAAAACTGGTGCATAGTGGATGGCACGCACTGGTTTGCATGAACCCAATCACGGCCTAGTATGACGTTGTAGTTACCTTGCACCTCAGCGACAAAGAATGCACTAGCCAAAGTTTTGCTTCCGACTGTAAGCTCCACATACATCACACCTTTGGCTTCAGTTTTCTCTTTGCCTTCAAATCCATTGAGCACCATATTGGTCTTGATCAATTCTTCATCAGGCAAACCCAATCTCTTGAAGACCGAATAGGGCATAAGATTTACCACAGCACCACCATCAACAAGCATCCGAGTGAGCGGCGACCCATTGATATGACCTCTGAGATATAATGGTTTAAGATGCGTTACTGGTTCTTTTGGCTTCTCGAATATTGCGTTTTTAGGGCCAAAATCCAGCTGAGCCACCTCCCCTTCTTCATCTACAGCACAAAACTCAGCAGGTAAGTAGTACACCATATTGATATCCATACCTTCATGAACCGGCGTAGACTCATAGTCCAACATATCAGCCTCCTCCTCGAGTGCATCCACCAATTCTGAAATTTGTCCGAGTGATGGATAAGTAAGAAGTGTCGCAGACGATGTCATATCTGTTGCATCGTCCTCCTTTGGTGATGTAGGTATTGCTGTGATAGATGTAGAACCTGTTGTATCTTGTATTTGTTTAGGCCTCCACACTTGTTTTGGTGGAACCATGGGTCGAGTGTCATTGAACAACTTATCCCTTTGTTTCTCGGCCTCCTGTTCTGCCATCTCTCGACTCCTTAACCTCTGTAGTTTCCTCTTTTGTGTCTTTGTTAGCCCTGGAGGACACCACTTCGGCTGAGTGTATTTAGGATCCCTCGTTTTTACTCGGCTGGTGCTTGCTTCATGGTCATTAGCCGAGTGCTTTGGCGCGATAGCAAGTATCGGCTCAGTCGGATTGCTATGCACAATCGGCTGCTGTATGGCGAATGTTTCGGTGCCCAAGATAAGTGAGTCGACATCCATTTTCTCCTTGCCTTTTCCCGACTCAACTGCTGCAACACTTGGTGATTTAACACGCCATTCTTTTCTACTTTCCAGATGCATGAAATTTCCACTCGGGCGCACCTTTTTACTCTAATGGAATCCACTCGGATGAATATCACTCGGATGGAATTCAGTCGGATGGAATCTACTCTGCCACATTTTTTCACTCGGATAGCTTCCACCTAGGTGCATTCTTACACTCGGATAATTTCCATCCGGTCGCATGTTTTGACCAGCCGACCGATAGTTACCGATGTTCAGTCGGCCTCTATATGAATAGTCAAGTCGATCCCAAACAGATTGCGTATGCTTTTCTGGAAACGACACCCTTGGTCCACTCGGTTTTATATACTGACTAAACATATCAGCTGATGGTGACCTTGGTCGCTTCAGGTATGATGGCCGGTTAGAGCTGGGACCAGCCGACTGATTAGCATATTTGGATAGCAACATATCAAAAGTTGGCTTGATCTGCTTGCGTTGCACTTTAGCTTCATTCCTCTTCCACTTGCCAACTTCTGGACTCTTGGGTTTGACAAATTTAACTCGCGTATTTTCTTGCACTTGCGGTTTCCCCCCGAGTGTAGGATTCTTGATGGTGATTTTGATTACTTCCTTGCAATCGGGTTGCTTACCAAGCACAACCTGTCTCCCCAAGACCTTGTTGTCCTCCTTGTCTTTCCTGGGCTCACCAACAATGACATTAGCTTTATTAGCAGATTTGGCTACCTCCGGCCGAATGAGTAGCTTCTTGCCCTCCAAATCCATGGTATTCATTGGAAAAGGCTGTTTATCAACTTGCATCTCAGAAAAGTTCAATCGTCCATCATTAATGGCCGATTGTATCTGTCGTCGAAAAACATTGCAATCATTAGTAGCATGAGAAAAAGAATTATGATACTTGCAATAAGCACGCCGTTTTAGCTCTTCAAACGGCGGTAAAGTATGAGACATTCTAATAATCTTAGCATGCAGCAAAGCATCAAATATTCTGTCACACTTAGCAATGTTAAGAGTAAACTTCATCTCTTCATCACGATTCTTATGAATAGGTTTCAGATCATTGCAAGTAAAGGGTTTGGCCTTAGATGGCCAAACAAATTCAGTAGCAAAAACATCACCCTCATCGTTCGAGTGATCACTATCATATTCCACCATATTCATCTTTGGACGATCGGCTTTGTATCTATGCACTTCTTTGAGAACTTTGCTTCGGCTTTCCTGAGCCAAAGCCCTTTGTAAGACTTTGTTGATATTTAAGAACTCATAACCTTCTAGCTTTTCTCTAATGGGAGTTCTCAAACCACTCAGCACTAGGTCTACCAAGTCTCTCTCGGTTATCACCAAACTAAAACACCAGTTTTTTGTTTCTCTGAATTTCTTGACGTAATCGGAGACTGATTCATCATGCTTCTGTTTAACCGATGTTAGATGTGATAACTTGAGTTCATTGTCGCCGCTATAAAAGTGATCATGAAATTTCTGCTCTAGCTGCGACCAAACCCGAATGGAACCATGTGGTAAAGAAGAAAACCATGAAAATGCAGTACCAGTTAAAGATAAAGGAAACAAACGCACTTTCAACTCATTTAGTGAGCCTGCTTCACCTAGTTGTGCTAAGTATTGACTAACATGCTCCCATGTGGTTTTTGTGCCCTCTCCATTGAACTTAACAAAATCTGGAATCTTATATCTCGGAGGACACTGGATGGCATCAAAGTACTCGGGGTATGGATTTTGGTAAATCCGATTCCGAGGTAACTCAACTCCAAAATTTTCTCGAAGCATCTTAGCCATCTCCTCTCTAAGATTAGCTAGACCATCATCCATAGTGGACGATGTAGCTTGTGGCAGTGGCATAGAAGGAGTAGGGTTGCTAGTTGTGGGTAGGAATTGTGGCATGTATGTCGACCCATAATTTGGTAGTGGTCGAGTGGTTGTAGCTGTAGGTAGAGTTTGGTTCGGCGTTGCCACCGAACCTATCATGCTCATAATAGGATTAATGGGTGTAGCCACAATCTGATTTGTTTGGGTAGGATAATAAGTCATCGGCACGGGAGGCGCCGATGCAATAGGTAAAGCCAGATTAGGGTTTTGCACACTAGTAGCTACACCATTATTACCACTAGACGATTGAGATATATTCTTCTGAGCATTAGTATTTTCTATAAAAGTTTGATAGACTAGATTGTTACCATCAGCAATACGACTTTCAATCTCAGCCCACTGCTCAGGAGAAAAGGCAGTACTTACAGAGGGTTTAACCTGCTCGGCTTGAAGAGGAAGGAACTTGATTTCTTCAATCGGAGTGATGTTGCCTTGGCGATCCTTCTTGAACTTTGCAAGGAACTCCTGCAAGTCCTTCTCCTCACGCGCCTTCTTGTACTCCTCATAAACTTGGCGATGATCGGCCGATATCTCATCAAGACCGGGCTTAATGATGTTATCGGCGTCTACCTCAGATGGCTTGGGAATATCAGACATGGTGGATGATGACGATTGATCTTCGTTCCCCAGCGGAGTCGCCAAAAAGTGTGTTGACACACGAACATGTCACGTGTACCCTCGACGCCGGGGGTGATGCACCGCAGCTCACGTCGAAGGAGACCCGACCGACAGCGCGATACGCAAGATAGTCGGCAGGCGCTTTTGTAGACCCGAAACCCCGCGCACCCGGGAGGGACCCCGTCAGGGATTGCGGCGGCTATGGGCTGCCCTAGGTCGATTCGCTCGCCCCTAGAGCCTCGAGATTCGCAGCTCTCAAACACGAAGAACAGCGAAGAATGAGATAGAAAAACGGTGGAGAGATAAAACGTGGATGAAAAAAGTAGTATATTGATTTGTTCGATTGTGTGTTGTTCAATCGGCCGTCACCCCCAACATATATAAGAGGCGGCTGGAATTCCCGTACAAGTAAAGGATTCATCTAGGCTTTCCTTACAAGAAAATTTACATCAATTCACGTTCTAGAGTCCTAATTCTATTCCAACTCGGATTCAGTCTGAATCTGGCCCAAACTCTGTCTTCCTTCTTGCGCGGGCCGCCGGGCTTGCATATGATCTCTGATCGAGACGGCCCAAATATCAAACTTGTGCGCCTCGACGATACGAACAACTCTCATGTTGATCATTTTTTCAAATAAGGCTATCTTGAATACTTTTCGAGGTCATCTTTATCTTCCAGTCGGACTCGGTTTTGCAGTAGACTGGATTATCCGAGTCTCGTAGTGAATTTGTAGGCTATATATTATCTCTGATGATGATGACTCCAAAATCAAAATTTACCGTCTTGATGATACGCACAACTTCTGTATTGAACACTTCTTCATCCAAGGTCATTTTGATAAACTTTCGAGCACATGTTCAATTTCACTCGGACTTGACCTCATCCACTCGGATATTAGATACTTTCACTTGGATCGTCCGATTGGACTTTTTCACTCGGAAGACAATCTTTCACTCGGATGACTATATTTCCACTTGGATGACTATATTTCCACTCGGAAGGCACTATCTTATTCACTCGGATGACTATATTTCCACTCGGAAGGCACTATCTTATTCAATCGGCAAGTTTTCGTCCCGATGGTAATCTTTTCACTCGGAATATTTTCACCTGGATGACAATTTCACTTGGATGATCATATTTTCACTCGGATGACTACATTTCCACTTGGATAATAATAAGTTCAACCGGTCAGCAAACTTTTCACTCGTATTTCTGACTGAAAACATAGCCCGATCTTGATTTGTCTCTCCACGCCTCATATGATCTCGGATTGAGACGAATTATGTATGAAAATCGATCGGCTCGACGAGACGAAACTTTTTCATGTTGAAGGTTTTTCGATTCAAGGCCGTATTGAAGGCCGAATTACTCCTGCAACCTATCAGACAAGTGTCTGGCACCTCGCGCCATATTTCCATTGAGGTTCAGTCTGCAGTATATTGCCTCTAACTTTTACATATGAACTCGGATTGAGATGATTTATATATCAAAATCAATTGCCTCGACGAGGCAAAGACAATTCCTTAAGAGTGCTCCTTCATCCGAGGTCATCTTGAAGACGTGATTGGCCAAAAACCACTCGGAACATTGAACTATGCCACTCGGAGTATAGTTTTGGTCCGTAAGATAAAGTCGAATGAATATAACCGAAACATCAAAGTGGTTCCACTCGGTGACGTGAATATTTTTTTGCTAAAAACTCATTCACTCGAGACCATCTTCATTGCAATATGTATCTTGCCAAAATCAGGTGTCAACATTGCCCTTGAATGAGTGAGCGGACCGGGTGCATTGATGCTATCAATTATTCTCTCAATCTGCACTTCATTGGCAACACGAGGATGTACAGGGCGAAGATTTTGCTCTTGTTGATCATTGTCATTGTCATTGTCATTGTTAGAGGGATTGTCTTCAGGCTGAGCATTGTCTTCAGGTTGATCAGGTGCGGAGATGATAAGTTCCTCTTCAGGTTGAGCTTCAGAGGGTATGATTTCTCCAGTTCCCATAAGTTTGATTGATTCACTGGATGGAACTTCATCTAGCACATTTGGCAGGTGCTCTCTTTGTGAACCATTAGTCTCATCGAACCGCACATCCACTGTTTCAACCACTTTATAATGAAAGAGATTGAAGACTCTGTAGGAGTGCGAATCCTTTCCATATCCAAGCATAAAACCCTCATGTGCTTTTGGTGCAAATTTTGAAGTGTGATGTGGATCCTTGATCCAGCACCTGGCGCCAAATACTCTGAAGTAACTGACATTTGGCTTCTTGCCAGTAAGGAGCTCATAAGATGTCTTGTTCAGAAGCTTGTGAAGATAAACACGATTGATTGTATGGCATGCAGTATCAATGGCTTCAGGCCAGAATTTTCTTGGAGTCTTGTATTCATCAAGAATCATTCGGGCCATCTCAATGAGTGTTTTGTTCTTGCGTTCGACGACGCCATTCTGTTGTGGCGTGTACGGGGCTGAGAATTCATGTGTGATGCCCAAAGTATCAAGATATGTATCGAGGCCAGTGTTCTTGAATTCCGTGCCATTGTCGCTTCTGATGTGCTTTATCTTGGTGCCATAGTTGTTCATTGCTCGATTTGCGAAGCGACTGAAGGCATCCTGCACTTCAGTCTTGTAGAGGATTATGTTGTAATGCCCCAGATGTAACTTTCCCTTTTCGTACAACTCTTGCCGTTTCCGGCGTTAAGTTATATTTATTTCTCGGGTTTGGGTCTTTGTCTCCGTGTGTTGTTTTCGTTTTCATGCATCTTATATCATGTCATCATGTGCATTGCATTTGCATACGTTTTCATCTCATACATTTGAGCTTTTTCCCCGTTGTCCGTTTTGCATTCCGGCGCTTTGTTCTCCTCCGGTGGCCATTTCTAGCTTTCTTTCGTGTGTGGGGATTAAACATTTCCGGATTGGACCGCGACTTGTCATGCGGCCTTGGTTTACTACCAGTAGACCGCCTGTCCAGTTTCGTACCATTTGGACTTCGTTTGATACTCCAACGGTTAACCGAGGGACCGGAAAGGCCTCGTGTGTGTTGCAGCCCAACACCCCTCCATTTTGGCCCAAAAACCCACCAAACTCTGCTCCATGTCCTAGAGCGTTCGATCACGATCGCGTGGCCGAAAACCGCACCTCATTTGGACTCTCCTAACTCCACTTATGCCTATAAATACCGCCCTCCATTTTCGAATCTCTCCTCCCTCGAAACCCTAGTCTAAAAAAAAGGGATCTCGCCGCCGACGGACGTGTCCGCGCCAGGCCGGACAACGTCCGCCGCGCCCCTCGCCCACTCCCCAAGCGCCACATGGCACCGCCACCTCGCCGCCGCCCGCGGACCCGGCCGGCCCGTAGCCGGCCCGCGACGCCGCCCGACCGGGTC
>NC_041392.1:737099151-737111094 GCF_002162155.2 Triticum dicoccoides | reverse complement strand
CCACCTCGCCGGACCTCTCCGCCTCACTCCGCCGCCCCGCCGCCTTCGCCTCGCCGGCCGGCGCCGCCCGCCGCCGCCCGGTCCCCTCTCCGCCTTGCTGGAGCACCACCTCGCCGGCGACCTCGGTTCCCGCGCCATGAACAGTGCTGCTACAGTGCAACCGGTCCAGATCTGAGATCCAAAATACCCTAGGGTTGACCCCTCTTTTTTTTTTACTGTCCTCAGAATTTTCACTCCATATGCTCCTGTTCGAGGCCCCGTAACTTTGCATCCATAGCTCTGATTTGGACATATAGTATATCAAAATGTTCGCCTCGACGACTACATCATTTCATTCCATTGCATCATTTTCATTTGAGCTCATCTTGATGCGCAAAATGCTGTTAGAAGGAGGCTTCGTGAGTTAATTGTCAGATCTGCTAGTTCATCTTAGACTTTCGTCATTTTTGCCATGATTATTGTGTGCATGCTATGCCTGTGAGTCCTTCATATGTTTTGTTAAGGATTTTGTCTTCTTTCCAGAGGTGCAACCCATGCATTTTTAGGGTGTGTGTGGTGACTTGTGCAAGCTTGCAAAGTGAGGCACCCGGGAAATCTGTTTTCAGAGACTTAGTTGTTTTCACTAAGTCTGGGATTATTTAGTTCATGATGCCATATGTTCAGCTTGTTTCCTTGTGAACCGTGCCTCTTTTGAGGATGACCAGTAAAGGAGTTTTGTTAACCATGTTATGCTCTATCCATCCATGTCTTTGTTTTCAATTATGGAGCACCCTAGCTTGAGTCAATCGAGCTCTACTTTTGCTTCGTTGTGAATCTGGGCAGATCGTCAACTCGTTTGCGATTTTGCCGATGCTATTGTAGTTGATCCGTGCATGTCATGCCATTGTTCTTGCCATGTCTAGCTAGTATTTTGTGCCTTCTTAATGGATGTATGCTTGCCTTGCCATGAATTGCACCATGGTGAGTGCATCGAGCTCGTTTACATGCCTTCGTGAGTCATATTTCAGCATGTCTCAGTTTTCACTAAGTCTGAAAACTGATTACGTTTTTGCTATGTTCGTGTGCCCGTTAGTATATTTTGTGAACCCTTTTGGCCCCAGGTCACTTTGGGTCTTTTGTTAAGCTTGTTGAGTAGCTCCATGCCATGTTCTTCTTTGTCTTAATCAGGTCATGTATCATGTTGTTTTGCTGCTCCGAAGAGGGCTTCGTGATCTGAAATTTCAGACAAGTGTTAATCTCACTAAGTCTGGAATCTGTTTTGCATTTGCATTTTTGCCATGCTTGTTTGAACCTCATAATGGATGAATTGGCCGTAGCTCAGTGCTAGTCTTTTGTTAAGCATCTTGTGTGCATCCCTGCCATGTATTTTGTTGTCATGTTTGGTGGCTGTAGCATGTTCGTTGCATTGCATTTAGATGCTTACTTGCTGTAAATCGCAGACCGGTGTCATTCTTAAAACGCTTGCCATTTCCAAACCGTAACTCCGATTCCGGTGATCTTTATATCATTTTCAAGCGATTTCATCCCCTCTATCCAGTGGCACACTTGGTTTTCCAAGTTGGGGCCAGGTTCATGCATTTCCTGTCATATCCCGCATAACATATCATCATTTCATCTTATTGCTTGGTCTTGCACGTGGTTGATTGTATCCTTGTTGCTTGTTTGTCTTGTTTGGGTAGAGCCGGGAGACGAGTTCGCTACTGAGGAGCCCGTTGAGTTTGCTTGTGAGGATCCAGTCAACTCTGACAACTGTGTAGGCAAGATGATCATACCCTCGAAATCACTACTATCTTTGTTATGCTAGTTTGCTCGCTCTTTTGCTATGCCAATGCTACGATGCCTACCTTTTGCTTGTCAGCCTCCTAATTGCCATGTCAAACCTCTAACCCACCATGTCCTAGCAAATCGTTGATTGGCTATGTTATCGCTTTGCTCAGCCCCTCTTATAACATTGTTAGTTGCAGGTGAAGATTGGACGTCGTTCCTTGTTGGAACATTTATTTACTTGTTGGGATATCATTATATTGATATGTTATCTTAATGCATCTATATACTTGGTAAAGGGTGGAAGGCTCGGCCTCCGCCTAGTGTTTTGTTCCACTCTTGCCGCCCTAGTTTCCGTCATACCGGTGTTATGTTCCCGGATTTTGCGTTCCTTACGCGGTTGGGTTATAATGGGAACCCCTTGATATTTCACCTTGATTAAAGCTTTTCCAGCAATGCCCAACCTTGGTTTTACCATTTGCCACCTAGCCTTTTCTTTCCCTTGGGTTCTGCAGACTCAAGGGTCATCTTATTTTACCCCCCTCCCCCCCCGGGCCAGTGCTCCTCTGAGTGTTGGTCCACCTGTCAGCTACCGGTGGCCACCAGGGGCAACTCTGGGCTGGCCTACCCGTACCTAAGACAATCTGAGTGTGCCCTGAGAAAGAGATATGTGCAGCTCCTATCGGGATTTGTCGGCACATTCGGGCGGTGTTGCTGGTCTTGATTTAACCTGTCGAAGTGTCTTGAGTTACCGAGATACCGAGTCTGATCGGAACGTCTTGGGAGGAGGTCTATTCCTTCGTTGACCGTGAGAGCTTGTCATGGGCTAAGTTGGGACTCCCCTGCAGGGATTGAACTTTCGAAAGCCGTGCCCGCGGTTATGGGCAGATGGGAATTTGTTAATGTCCGGTTGTAGATAACTTGAACCTTAATTAATTAAAATGAATCAACTGAGTGTGTTACCGTGATGACCTCTTCTCGGCGGAGTCCGGGAAGTGGACACGGTGTTGGAGTAATGCTTGCGCAGGCTGTTCTTCTTGATTCTCGCTCACACTTTGCCTCCTCTTCTCGCTCTCTTTTGCGTATAAGGTAGCCACCGTACATGCTAGTCGGTTGCTACAGCTCCACTTATATTTGCCTTATCCATTCCTATAAGCTTAAATAGTCTTGATCGCGAGGGTGCGAGATTGCTGAGTCCCTGTGGCTCACAGATTACTATTACACCAGATGCAGGTCCAGGTGATTCCGCTCCAGGTGACGAGTACGAGCTCAAGTGGGAGTTCGACGAGGACTCTCAGCATTACTACGTGTCTTTTCCTGATGATCAGTAGTGGTGCCTAGTTGGGGTTTGATTCGGGGCCTTGTCGCATGTTGGGTTTTCTTCTATTTTGGTGCCGTAGTCGGGCCATGAGTGTTTGTATGATGGATGTTATTTTGTGTACTCTGATGTGACGTGGCGAGTGTAAGCCAACTATGTATCTCCCCTTTTATTATATATATTACATGGGATGTTGTGATGATTTCCTAACTTGCGACATTGCTTTCAATGCGGTTATGTCTCTAAGTCGTGCCTCGACACGTGGGAGCTATAGCCGCATCGAGGGCGTTACAAGTTCGTAATCAGAGCCTTCCCCGACCTTAGGAGCCCCATTGCTTGATCATTTTTAGCAGCCGAGTTGTGTCTAGAAAAATGTTTTTGAGTCTTTAGGAATTATATATCGGAGAGCTTAGGAATTCTTTTTACTTCCCAGTCTCCTCATCGCTCTGGTAAGGCATCCTGACGTAGAGTTTTGACTCTTCTCTTCTCAAATTTACTAAAAAAATTTAGGATCACGCGAGTATCTTGGAATCGTTCCGATGGCTTATGATGAGAACATTTGTCTTGGTGCCTCCTGTCAGGGGTTTAGTGGAAGTGTCCTGGGGAGTTGAGCTTTGAGGTGTTGTCATCATAATTTTATCGTTGCAATTCTGGAATACTTGAGATATGTTCGCCGACATCGAAAATCTCTTTTATGCAGTTCGTTGGTGAGATAACCTCGACGCCACCCAGTACTGGGGCGGGAGTTCGGGAGTATCGCCATAACTTGTATAACGGATGCTTTTCGAAGGTTGAGGTAGATGGTTTCCGAAGTTTTCTTGGTTATGTGTTGAAGGATGGATACAGGTGGATGTAGGATTTGCTAGTTTGGGTGAGATATTATGCTTCCCCTGTATCCCCAACACCTGATTGCATAACCGGAAAAGTTCGAGAGTTTCGTAGGTGGGAATTCTCGTAGCTCTAGTTCTTCTTCCACGGATATTGGTTTGAGATTGGGATTTCTTACCGAGTATTCGTTCTTGATCCGTACCTTGTTGATTTATTTCTGTACCTTAATTCTACATGGCTTCTCAATTTATGGATATGTGACCATTTGAAGAAGAATGCATTCATTCATTTTGGTTCGGATGTGAAGACTATATGTTGCAATTTTCATTCCGTTGGATTCAGCTTCTATATTTATCTGTCAATTGGCTAACGGTGGTCAACCTCTTCAGGATGGCTCCCGCTAAGAGCACCAGTCAGAACCAGAATCAAGATCCGCCACCGCCTCCACCTCCTCGAGAGGCATGGCAAGGTGTGATGGCCGCAACCAATGCAAACACTCAGCTGATCATGCAAATTCTCCAAGAACGCAATCAAGGCAGTCAAGGGAATCAAGGCAGCAATCAGAGTCACTTTGCTACACTCAACCAGTTCCTTGCTAATGGGCCAAAGACTTTCAGCAATTGTGTTGAGGCAACCGATGCTGACGATTGGCTTGTGGATCTGTGTAAGCATTTCGAGTGCAGTAACGTCAGGCCTGAGGACTTTGTCAAGTTCGCTTCCTTCCAACTCAAAGATCAAGCTGCAGAATGGTTCCAGCAGTAGAAGGATTCCAGAGGTGGACGTGTTATCACTTGGGATGATTTCCGTCGAGATTTCCGAGCTCATCATATTCCGCAGAGCGTGGTTGAAAGCAAGCATGAGGAATTCCGCAATCTGAAGCAAGGCTCTTTGTCTGTCTATGACTACAACATGTTGTTCCAGAAGCTCGCCCGCTTTGCCAAGCAGGATGTTCCTGATGAGAAGAGCATGATATATCAGTCCAGGGGTGGTCTCAGAGAAGATATTCAGCTCGCTCTTGTCCTCTTTGAGCCCTTGAGGTACCATGAGTTCTACAACATGGCACTAAAGCAAGAGGCTGCTCAGTTGAGGTGTGATGCTTCCAGGAAGCGTGTCAGAGATGTTACTCCTTCTTCCTCTACTCAAGTGGCCAAGCAGCAGAAGTTTTGGCTTCCTCCTCCTCCGTTTCGTCAGCTGTATCAGCAGAAGAGCAAAGGTGGCAGTGGTTCTTCCCACCCACCCAACCCTGGCTTTCAGAACAAGACTTCGTCTCAACCTCCAAGATCGAGTGCTCCATATCACCGTCCGCTTTTAGAGGTCACGTGCAACAAGTGCCAACAGAAGGGTCACTATGCCAACAAGTGTTTCAACCAGAGGCGTCTTCCTCCTCCTCCTGTGAGATCGGCAAGTACAGTTGTGGTCAAGCATAACCCCAAGCATGCCAAGGTGAATTTGATGAATGCAGCTCAGGCAGAGGACTCGTCAAATGTGATCATGGGTAACCTTCCTGTTAATGATATTCCTGCAAAAGTTCTTTTTGACACGGGTGCATCGTATTGTTTCATCTCGAGACCGTTTTCATCTAAGCATGGTTTGCCTTTGCAAATTTTGCCTAGTCCTTTAGCAGTTGTCTCTCCCGATAAGCGCATGCATGCTAACTCCATTGCTCCGGATGTTACTATCACTTTGGGTGACTACAAGTTTCTATCTTCTCCAACGGTTCTTGGTGACTCGGACATTGATCTTATTCTCGGAATGGATTGGCTTTCTAAGCACAAGGCTAAGCTTGATTGTGCTGCCAGACAGATTCAATTGACTCATTCGTCTGAGGATGTAATTGTCTTTGCCGCTCGGGGTAATACTATCCGTCTGTTTTCTCTCAATGAGAAGGGTGAATTGGATGCCATCTCGCAAATTCCAGTCGTTTGCGAATATCAAGACGTCTTTCTAGAAGACCTCCCAGGAATGCCTCTGCACCGGCCAGTTGAATTCGTTATTGACTTGAACCTGGCACGGAACCTGTGTGCAAACGTCCTTACAAGCTCGGACCTGAAGAGTTGAAGGAGCTGAAGAAGCAACTTGATGAGCAAGAAAGAATGGGTCTCATCCGGCCTAGTACTTCTCCGTGGGGTTGTGGTGTTCATTTTGTGAAGAAGAAGGATGGAACGGACCGACTTTGTGTTGATTACCGTCCAGTGAACAAGAAGACCATAAAGAACAAATACCCACTTCCCAACATTTATGAGCTGTTCGAACAACTCAAAGGTGCCCAAGTATTCTTCAAGCTTGATCTCCGTATGGGTTATCACCAGATTCACATTCGTGAAGAAGATATTCCCAAGACAGCATTCAGAACAAGCTTTGGTTCATATGAATACACTGTCATGTCTTTTGGCCTCGCCAACGCTCCTTCGACGTTCTCTCGCATGATGAACTTCATCTTCAACGCCTACACCAATGACTTCGTTTTGGTCTATCTCGACGACATTCTGGTTTTCTCGAAGAACAAGGGAGATCATGCCAAGCACTTGCGTTTGGTTCTTGATAAGCTCAGGGAACATCAGTTCTACGCCAAGTTCTCCAAGTGTGAATTTTGGATCGATGAGGTTCTTTATCTTGGTCATATCATCTCTGCCAAGGGCATTTCCGTGAATCCTGAGAAGGTGTCTGCAATTGTGAATTGGGAACCTCCTCAGAACATGAAGCAACTCCGCAGTTTTCTCGGTCTCGCAAGCTACTGCCGAAGATTCGTTGAAAACTTTTCCAAGATCGCGAAGCCTCTCTCTAATCTTCTTCAGAAGCACGTCAAGTACGTTTGGTCTCCGGAGTGTGACATTGCTTTCAACACTTTGAAAGAGAAATTGATCACTGCTCCAGTTCTGACTCCGCCTGATGAATCCAAGCCGTACGAGGTCTTTTGTGATGACTCTCTCCAAGGTCTTGGCGCAGTATTGATGCAAGAGAAGAAAGTGGTTGCTTATACATCTCGCCAGTTGAAGCCTAATGAGAAGAACTACCCCACTCATGATCTAGAGTTGGCGGCAGTTGTGCATGCTCTTTTGACTTGGAGACATCTTCTATTGGGAAGAAAAGTGGACATTTTCACTGATCACAAGAGTCTCAAGTACATCTTCACTCAGCCTAATCTCAACCTCAGGCAAACTCGATGGGTCGAAATGATTCAAGAGTATAATCCGAGTATTGAGTATACTCCAGGCAAGGCCAATGTGATTGCTGACGCTTTGAGCAGAAAGGCCTACTGTAACAGTCTGATTCTCAAGCCTTATCAACCCGAGCTTTGTGAAGCTTTCCGCAAACTTAATCTGCAAGTTGTTCCTCAAGGTTTCCTCGCCAACCTTCATGTCTCTCCTACCTTAGAAGACCAGATTCGCCAAGCCCAGCTTCTTGATGCTATGGTGAAAAAGGTGAAGATTGGGATTGCCAAGAGTCAGTCCAAGTACAAGTGCTACCGCTTTGATGACAAGGACACTCTCTTCTTTGAGGATCGTATTGTTGTGCCCAAAGGTGAACTTCGTAAAGTGATCATGAACGAGGCTCACAATTCTCTCCTCTCCATCCACCCTGGGAGCACGAAGATGTATCAGGACCTTAAGCAAGCTTATTGGTGGACTCAAATGAAGCGCGAGATCGCTCAATTCGTGAATGAATGTGATGTCTCCAGAAGAGTGAAGGCAGAACACCAAAGGCCAGCAGGTCTCCTCCAACCTCTTGCCATTCCAGAATTGAAGTTTGACCACATTGAGATGGACTTCGTGACTGGGTTTCCAAAGTCCAAGCGTGTCAATGATGCTATATTTGTCGTCATCGACAAGCTTACCAAAGTGGCTCACTTTCTGCCTATCAAAGAGTCGATCACTGCAGCTCAATTGGCGGAACTCTATGCCTCTCGCATTGTCTCTCTGCACGGTATTCCTCAAGTGATATCTTCAGACCGTGGCAGCATCTTTACCTACAAGTTTTGGGATTCTTTTCAGAAGGCCATGGGCACCAACATCCGCTTCAGCACTGCTTTCCATCCTCAAACAAGCGGTCAAGTCGAGCGTGTCAACCATATTCTTGAAGATATGCTCAGGGCTTGTGTGATCTCCTTCGGCATGAAGTGGGAGGATTGTCTTCCTTATGCTGAATTCTCATACAACAACAGTTTTCAAGCAAGTTCGGGCAAGGCCCCTTTTGAAATTCTGTATGGCAAGAAGTGCCGTATCCCTCTCAACTGGTCTGAAACTGGTGAACGTCAGCTTTTGGGTAATGACTTAATCACAGAAGCAGAAGAAATGTGCAAAGTCATTCGTGATAACCTCAAAGCAGCCCAATCCCGCCAGAAGAGCTACTATGATAGTAAGCACCGTGATTTGGCTTTTGAGATCGGAGATCATCTTTACCTCCGCGTCTCTCCTATGAAAGGTACTCGTCGCTACGGTATCAAAGGGAAGCTTGCCCCTAGATACGTGGGGCCTTTCAAGATTGTCAGCAAGAGAGGCGACCTCGCCTATCAACTCGAGCTTCCTTCAAACTTTGCAAATGTTCATGACGTGTTCCATGTCTCTCAGCTTCGAAAGTGCTTCAAGACTCCTGACTGCACCGTCAACTTCGAGGACATTGAGCTCCAAGAAGATCTCTCTTATCGTGAGCACCCAGTTGCTATTCTCGAAGAGACTGAACGCAAGACTCGCAACAAGTCAATCAAATTTCTCAAAGTCAAGTGGTCACACCATTCCGACCGTGAAGCTACCTGGGAACACGAGGATCACCTCCGTTCTGAGTACCCGTAGTTCTTTCAGTCCTAGATCTCAGGACGAGATCTTTTCGTAGTGGTGGAGTGTTGTAACGCCCCAGATATAACTTTCCCTTTTTGTACTCCAACTCTTGCCGTTTCCGGCGTTAAGTTATATTTATTTCTCGGGTTCGGGTCTTTGTCTCCGTGTGTTGTTTTTGTTTTCATGCATCTCATATCATGTCATCATGTGCATTGCATTTGCATACGTGTTCATCTCATACATTCGAGCGTTTTCCCCGTTGTCCGTTTTGCATTCCGGCGCTTCGTTCTCCTCCGGTGGCCATTTCTAGCTTTCTTTCGTGTGTGGGGATTAAACATTTCTGGATTGGACCGAGACTTGTCATGCGGCCTTGGTTTACTATCGGTAGACCGCCTGTCAAGTTTCGTACCATTTGGACTTCGTTTGATACTCCAACGGTTAACCGAGGGACCGAAAAGGCCTCGTGTGTGTTGCAGCCCAACACCCCTCCAATTTGGCCCAAAAACCCACCAAACTCTACTCCATATCCTAGGGCGTTCGATCACGATCGCGTGGCCGAAAACCGCACCTCATTTGGACTCTCCTAGCTCCACTTATGCCTATAAATACCCCCCTCCATTTTCGGATCTCTCCTCCCTCGAAACCCTAGTCTAAAAAAAAGGGATCTCGCCGCCGACGGACGTGTCCGCGCCAGGCCAGACAACGTCCGCCGCGCCCCTCACCCACTCCCCAAGCGCCACGTGGCACCGCCACCTCGCCGCCGCCCGCGGACCCGGCCGGCCCGTAGCCGGCCCGCGACGCCGCCCGACCGGGTCACTTCGCCCCGCCGCCAGGATCCTCCCCGCGCCGCCTTCGTCCCCACCTCCAGCCAGGCGCCGCCCATCTTCCTCGTCGCCGGCGGACGCCACCGATGCCGCCCGAGCCGAAGCTCGCCGGCCACCACCTCGCCGGACCTCTCCGCCTCACTCCGCTGCCCCGCCGCCTTCGCCTCGCCGGTCGGCGCCGCCCGCCGCCGCCCGGTCCCCTCTCCGCCTTGCCGGAGCACCACCTCGCCGGCGACCTCGGTTCCCGCGCCATGAACAGTGCTGCTACAGTGCAACCGGTCCAGATCTGAGATCCAAAATACCCTAGGGCCGACCCCTCTTTTTTTTTACCAAGTCCTCAGAATTTTTACTCCATATGCTCCTGTTCGAGGCCCCGTAACTTTGCAGCAGTAGCTCCGATTTGGACATATAGTATAGCAAAATGTTCGCCTCGACGAGTACATCATTTTATTCCACTGCATCATTTTCATTCGAGCTCATCTTGATGCCCAAAATGCTGCTAGAAGAAGGCTTCGTGAGTTAATTGTCAGATCTGCTAGTTCATCTTAGACTTTCGTCATTTTTGCCATGATTATTGTGTGCATGCTATGCCTGTGAGTCCTTTATATGTTTTGTTAAGGATTTTGTCTTCTTTCCAGAGGTGCAACCCATGCATTTTTAGGGTGTGTGTGGTGACTTGTGCAAGCTTGCAAAGTGAGGCACCCGGGAAATCTGTTTTCAGAGACTTAGTTGTTTTCACTAAGTCTGGGATTATTTAGTTCATGATGCCATATGTTCAGCTTGTTTCCTTGTGAACCGTGCCTCTTTTGAGGATGACCAGTAAAGGAGTTTTGTCAACCATGTTATGCTCTATGCATCCATGTCTTTGTTTGCAATTATGGAGCACCCTAGATTGTGTCAATCGAGCTCTACTTTTGCTTCGTTGTGAATCTTGGCAGATCGTCAACTCGTTTGCGATTTTGCCGATGCTATTGTAGTTGATCCGTGCATGCCATGCCATTGTTCTTGCCATGTCTAGCTAGTATTTTGTGCATTCTTAATGGATGTATGCTTGCCTTGCCATGACTTGCACCATGGTGAGTGCATCGAGCTCGTTTACATGCCTTCGTGAGTCATATTTCAGCATGTCTCAGTTTTCACTAAGTCTGAAAACTGATTACGTTTTTGCTATGTTCGTGTGCCCGTTAGTATATTTTGTGAACCCTTTTGGCCCCAGGTCACTTTGGGTCTTTTGTTAAGCTTGTTGAGTAGCTCCATGCCATGTTCTTCTTTGTCTTAATCAGGTCATGTATCATGTTGTTTTGCTGCTCCGAAGAGGGCTTCGTGATCTGAAATTTCACACAAGTGTTAATCTCACTAAGTCTGGAATCTGTTTTGCATTTGCATTTTTGCCATGCTTGTTTGAACCTCATAATGGATGAATTGGTCGTAGCTCAGTGCTAGTCTTTTGTTAAGCATCTTGTGTGCATCCCTGCCATGTATTTTGTTGTCATGTTTGGTGGCTGTAGCATGTTCGTTGCATTGCATTTAGATGCCTACTTGCTGTAAATCGCAGACCGGTGTCATTCTTAAAACGCTTGCCATTTCCAAACCGTAACTCCGATTTCGGTGATCTTTATATCGTTTTCAAGTGATTTCATCCCCTCTATCCGGTGGCACACTTGGTTTTCCAAGTTGGGGCCAGGTTCATGCATTTCCTGTCATATCTTGCATTTTGCATCCCGCATCGCATCCCGCATAGCATATCATCATTTTATCTTATTGCTTGGTCTTGCACGTGGTTGATTGTATCCTTGTTGCTTGTTTGTCTTGTTTGGGTAGAGCCGAGAGACGAGTTCGCTACCGAGGAGCCCGTTGAGTTTTCTTGTGAGGATCCAGTCAACTCTGACAACTGTGTAGGCAAGATGATCATACCCTCGAAATCACTACTATCTTTGCTATGCTAGTTTGCTCGCTCTTTTGCTATGCCAATGCTATGATGCCTACCTTTTGCTTGTCAGCCTCCCAATTGCCATGTCAAACCTCTAACCCACCATGTCCTAGCAAACCGTTGATTGGCTATGTTATCGCTTTGCTCAGCCCCTCTTATAACATTGTTAGTTGCAGGTGAAGATTGGAGGCCGTTCCTTGTTGGAACATTTATTTACTTGTTGGGATATCATTATATTGCTATGTTATCTTAATGCATCTATATACTTGGTAAAGGGTGGAAGGCTCGGCCTCCCGCCTAGTGTTTTGTTCCACTCTTGCCGCCCTAGTTTCCGTCATATCGGTGTTATGTTCCCGGATTTTGCGTTCCTTACGCAGTTGGGTTATAATGGGAACCCCTTGATATTTCGCCTTGATTAAAGCTTTTCCAGCAATTCCCAACCTTGGTTTTACCATTTGCCACCTAGCCTTTTCTTTCCCTTGGGTTCTGCAGACTCAAGGGTCA
>NC_041392.1:737084348-737098996 GCF_002162155.2 Triticum dicoccoides | reverse complement strand
TCAGCTACCGGTGGCCACCAGGGGCAACTCTGGGCTGGCCTACCCGTACCTAAGACAATCTGAGTGTGCCCTGAGAAAGAGATATGTGCAGCTCCTATCGGGATTTGTCGGCACATTCGGGCGGTGTTGCTGGTCTTGATTTAACCTGTCGAAGTGTCTTGAGTTACCGAGATACCGAGTCTGATCGGAACATCTTGGGAGGAGGTCTATTCCTTCGTTGACCGTGAGAGCTTGTCATGGGCTAAGTTGGGACTCCCCTGCAGGGATTGAACTTTCGAAAGTCGTGCCCGCGGTTATGGGCAGATGGGAATTTGTTAATGTCCGGTTGTAGATAACTTGAACCTTAATTAATTAAAATGAATCAACTGAGTGTGTTACCGTGATGACCCCTTCTCGGCGGAGTCCGGGAAGTGGACACGGTGTTGGAGTAATGCTTGTGCAGGCTGTTCTTCTAGATTCTCGCTCGCGCTTTGCCTCCTCTTCTCGCTCTCTTTTGCGTATAAGGTAGCCACCATACATGCTAGTCGCTTGCTGTAGCTCCACTTATATTTGCCTTATCCATTCCTATAAGCTTAAATAGTCTTGATCGCGAGGGTGCGAGATTGCTGAGTCCCTGTGGCTCACAGATTACTATTACACCAGATGCAGGTCCAGGTGATTCCGCTCCAGGTGATGAGTACGAGCTCAAGTGGGAGTTCGATGAGGACTCTCAGCGTTACTACGTGTCTTTTCTTGATGATCAGTAGTGGTGCCTAGTTGGGGTTTGATTCGGGGCCTTGTCGCATGTTGGGTTTTCTTCTATTTTGGCGCTGTAGTCGGGCCATGAGTTTTTGTATGATGGATGTTATTTATGTACTCTGATGTGACGTGGCGAGTGTAAGCCAACTATGTATCTCCCCTTTTATTATATATATTACATGGGATGTTGTGATGATTTCCTAACTTGCGACATTGCTTTCAATGCGGTTATGTATCTAAGTCGTGCCTCGACACGTGGGAGCTATAGCCGCATCGAGGGCGTTACATATGTGCACCCAAGAATATCTAGAATAATCATCAACAATGACAAAGCCATAGAGACAAGCAGTAGTAGTAAGAGTTGAGTAATGAGTGGGACCGAAAAGATCCATGTGGAGCAGTTCGAAGGGTCGAGTTGTTGTCATGATTGTCTTCGAGGGATGTTTGGCCCTCGTCTTCTTTCCTGCTTCACAGGCACCGCATAAGTGATCTTTCTTGAACTTGACGCCCTCGATGCCTATGACATGCTTCTTCTTTGCAAGGGTGTGGAGGTTCCTCATGCCAGCATGCCCTAGCCTCCGATGCCAGAGCCATCATTCTGAAGCTTTAGCTAGAAGCCATATGGCAAGCTGTGGTCCTGCTGAGAAATCTACCACGTACAAATCATCTTTCCGATACCCTTCAAACACTAGAGACTTGTCAGATTCCATTAGAACTAGGCAGCGATATTTTCCAAACATTACGATCATGTTCAAATTGCAAAGCATTGAGACAGACATTAAGTTGAAGCCAAGGGATTCAACAAGCATGACTTTATCCATGTGTTGATCCTTTGAGATTGCAACTCTACCTAGACCCAATACCTTACTTTTACCAGTGTCAGCAAATGTGATGTGACTCTTGTCGGATGGACGTAAGGTTGAGTCCATAAGAAGGCTTCTTTTGCCAGTCATGTGATTGGTACACCCACTATCAATAATCCATTCTGAAGACGCTGGTGTCGTACCCTACAGTGTAGTTAGGGGGATAGGCTTCATGAAGAGAATTGTGAAGCAAAAACATTTGACGAACCAGTGGGTTATGAAAGCTTAGATCCAGATTAGGAGTGATAGGGAGAGTAGCAAGCGATTCAGGAACGAAGTACATAATAAGACCATTCGGGCATTTGATCTTGCGCCCTACAAGATGTTTAAGGTCCCCAGCAATAGCGTCAGATGATTTTGGTTTTCTGCTGGAGACCCTTCCCTGCAAAAGAGAGTTAAGCTTTCTTAGCCACCCACATCTTCAAGGGTGGCTTAGAAGCAATAAGTCTAAGTGCAGCGTCTGAGAACTTTGGCTTTGGAGCCCTAGCAAAAAGTCTTGCAGGCGGACAATAGTACTCATAAGAATAAGCAGAATAGTCTTGGTCTTATGAACATGGCGGTTTGATGAACCGCGCTCAAATTCATAGGCCTGAGTATGGTTTCCCTGCAAAACATTTGCGTTAGTGCGACTCAGGTGAGTCCTCTGTCTGTATGAAGCCTTTGGACCGTATGAAGCCTGTGGTCTGGGGTTTGTCTTCTTCACCTGTGGTGTCATGATGACATTCACAGGAAGATTCTCCAAACACTTCTTCGGCACCTAGATCTTCTTCATAGGCGGTCCATTCCTGTAGTTAGTACCAATGTACCTGGCAAACACTTCACCGTTCTGATTCTTAAGCAGTTGATAGTTTGCATCAAAGGATTCATCAATGACAGTGGGGTTAGCACAGGTGAAGCCAGATAGAGTGGATGGATCTGCTGAAGGTTCCTTTGTAGCAACCCATGTGGTTTTGGGGTACTGCTCAGGTTTCCAGTAAGAGCCATCGGCATTCATTTTCCTTACGAACCCAACACCCTCTTTCCTCGGGTTTCGGTTCAGGATCTGCCTTTTGAGGACATCACATAGTGTCTGATGCCCTTTAAGACTTTTGTACATCCCTGTTTCAAGCAATGTCTTCAACCTAGCATTCTCATCAGCAATAGCAGTGGTATCCTCAGCAGAGGGGTTAGTTCCCACATCAACAGTTGAAGATATTGCAACAGTAGCAGCAGTAGAACATTCAGCAACAGAAGTAGCATTATCACGCTCAATGCATTTAAGACATGGTGGTTCAAATCCTTCCTGAGCTGAACTGATCTGTTTGGCGCGAAGCGACTCGTTTTCTTTCTGAAGATCTTCATGAGCCACTCTCAGTTTCTCAAGATCTTGCTTCCTTTGAAGATAATCATAGGAAAGCCTTTCATGAGCTGTTGAGAGCGTTTCATGGCGACTTTCAAGTTCCTCATACTTAATGTGAAGATTTTTTATGTCTTCAATTAAGGACTAAGATCGAGTCATTTCAGCGTCTAACAGATCATCGCTTTTGTCTAACAGTTTTTGAATGTGTTCCATGGTTTTTTGTTGTTCAGTTGCAATTTTAGCGAGTGTTTTGTAGCTGGGTTTGGAACCACAGTCAGAGTCATCGTCACTAGATGTTTGATAGTGAGTAGTGCGTGTGTTTACCTTGGCACCGCGTGCCATGAAGCAGTAGGTAGGAGCGGAGTAGTCCTTGTCATTTGCATCGGTGTCGGTGATGGAGTCATTGTCTTCAGTGTTGAAGATGGACTTGGCAACGTATGTTATAGCCAGACTCGCAATGCCAGAATCGGACTCCTCCTCAGACTCCACCTCCGCCTCCTCAGAAGCGGACTCCTCCTCTGAATCCATTTCCTTGCCAACAAACGCACGTGCCTTGCCAGATGAGCTCTTCTTGTGTGATGAAGACTTGGAGGAAGACTTGGAAGAAGAATTTGAGTATTTCTTCTTCTTCTTGTCATCGGAGTCATACTCCTTGCTCTTCTTCTTCTTCTTCTCATTGTCCCACTGCGGACACTTAGAGATGTAGTGGCCAGGTTTCTTGCACTTGTGGCATGATCTTTTCTTGTAGTCATGAGCAGAAGCTTCATCATTCCTTGAGCTTGATCGTGAAGACTTTCTAAAGCCTTTCTTCTTGGTGAATTTTTGGAATTTCTTCACAAGCATAGCAAGTTCCTTTCCAATGTCTTCAGGATCATTAGAACTGCTGTCAGATTCTTCTTCAGATGAGGAGACAGCTTTTGCCTTCAAGGCACGAGTTCGCCCATAGTTTGGACCGTAGATATCTCTTTTCTCAGAAAGCTGAAACTCATGTGTGTTGAGCCTCTCAAGTATGGCAGACGGATCGAGTGTCTTGAAATCAGGACGTTCTTGAATCATCAGGGCTAGGGTGTCAAACGAACTGTCAAGTGATCTCAGTAGTGTCTTGACGACTTCATGCTTGGTGATCTCAGTAGCGCCAAGGGCTTGAAGCTCATTTGTGATGTCAGTGAGTCGATCAAACATGAGCTGGACATTCTCATTGTCATTTCTCTTGAAGCGGTTGAAGAGGTTGCGAAGGACACTGATTCTCTGATCTCTCTGGGTTGAGACGCCTTCGTTGACCTTGGAGAGCCAGTCCCAGACTAGCTTAGATGTTTCCAAAGCACTCACACGGCCATACTGTCCTTTGGTCAGATGACCACAGATGATATTCTTGGCAGTAGAGTCCATTTGAATGAACTTCTTGACATCAGCAGCAGTGACACCTTCTCTAGCCTTGGGAACGCCGTTCTTGACGACATATCATAGGTTGACGTCAATGGCTTCAAGATGCATGCGCATCTTATTCTTCCAGTAGGGATATTCAGTTCCATCGAAGACGGGGCACGCAGCGGAGACTTTAATTATCCCTGCAGTCGACATAGCTAGAACTCCAGGTGGTTAAACCGAATCATACAGAACAAGGGAGTAACTCGCTCTGATACCAATTGAAAGTGTGTTATATCAACTAGAGGGGGGTGAATAGGCGATTTTTATGAAAGTCTTCAAAACATGGAAGTTATGAAGACAAACGATAGAGATAAACCTATTACCATGCAGCGAAAGGTAGACTACACTAGGCAAACCATAGTCAAGTATTCAATGAAGTGAAAGCACAATGACTAATAGCAGCTAGGTAGTAAGGATCAGGTAGGAAGATGTTATGAAGCCGATCAGAACAAGCAGTCACTCAGTAAAGACAGAAGATAGTGCAATCATACAGTGACTTCACCAGGACCAACAGTAAGTAAAGGGAAGGGAAGGATGAAACCAGCGACTCGTTGAAGACAATGATTTGTTGGACCAGTTCCAGTTGCTATGACAACTGTACATCTGGTTAGGGCGGCTAGGTATTTAAACCTGAGGACACACAGTCCCGGACACCCAGTCCTGAACACGCAGCTTAGGACACCCAGTCCTCACCGTATTCCCCTTGAGCTAAGGTCACACAGACCTCGCCCAATCACTCTGGTAAGTCTTCAAGGTAGACTCCCAAACCTTCACAGACTTCGTTCACCGGCGATCCACAATGTCTCTTGGATGCTCAGAACGCGACGCCTAACCGGCTGGAGGATTCACAGTCCTCAAGTGTAATAATTCTTCAGATCACACAGACAAGAAGACTTAAGTGATGCCTAACACTCTTTGGCTCTGGGTGGTTAGAGCTTTATCCTCGCAAAGAATTCTCTCTCAAAGGCTTTGAGGTGGGTTGCTCTCAAACGACAAAAGCCGTACTCTAACTCTGAGCAGCCAACCGTTTATGGTTGTAGGGGGTGGGCTATTTATAGCCACTAGGCAACCCAACCTGATTTGTCCGAAATGACCCTGGGTCACTAAGGAACTGACACGTGTTCCAACGGTCATATTTCAAACACACACGGCAACTTTACTTGGGCTACAAGCAAAGCTGACTTGTCCGACTCTGGACAAGATTCGCTCTCATAGTCTTCACTCGAAGACATAGGTTTTGGTTAAGCATCACTTCAGTCATTCTGACTGGTTCTCTTGGACCCCACTTAACAGTACGGTGGTTCCTATGCTCAACAAAGAAGAAAAAGAACTACAAAAGACCTAAGTCTTCGAGCTCCATAGGCTTCATGCGATGTCTTCTCTTGTCATAGTCTTCAATGTGAATATCTTCATATACCACCTTTGACATCAATGTCTTCATACATTTTTAGGGGTCATCTCTGGTAGGAAAACCGAATCAATGAGGGACTTCTACCTGTGTTATCCTGCAATTCTCACAAACACATTAGTCCCTCAACTAGGTTTGTCGTCAATACTCCAAAACCAGCTAGGGGTGGCACTAGATGCACTTACAAGAGCTAAGCAGTAAGCAGATGAAGATTAGAATACCTTGTGATGTCATCTGATGTTGATAGCAGTACGTGGGGCAAGCGAGACCAGATTTAATAGCAAATTAAAGATCTTGGCAGCAACATAGGAAAATAACTGATAAGGGATGTGAACATCCCGTTAGACAGACAAGCGACAAAAATTCAAGTGTCCAGTCATAGCATGAACAAAAGATTAGTGGCATGCTCATTTTCTTCCACTTCGTAGATTTATTCCTTTTGAACCAAATGACTCATCTTCCATTATTGCTTCTTGTATCCCCTCTGTAGAAAAATATGGATGATGAGAAGGAAAAGAAATTTAAGAAGGAAAACACAGATAAAGCTAAGCGCCATGTAGGGAAATCTTCAGAGGACAAAATACTGCTGAATATATTAAAAGATCAAAGCCTACATGGAGGAAAAGAAGGAACAGGTTACACAAAGAAAGCATGGCGTGATATCTTAGAACAATTCAATGATTCAAGGGTAGAAAAACTTGAATTACAACAACTGAAAAATCGTTATAAGTACTACAGAAATTGCTACAGCACCATGGACAGACTTCTAAAACTCACGGGATTTGGTTGGGATGACGATGACAAAATGATAAAAGCTCCAGAAGATATTTGGGAAGAACTAATTAAGGTAAGTTTGTTCAAGTAGAATTCATATAAAGTTTTCATATCCTATTATTAACAAAAACATTAAACAACTTGCAGAAGGATAAGGCCATCCAAGAATATCGAGATAAGGTGTGGCTTAGTTGGATAGATCTTCAAGCCATATGTGCTAGTTCAACAGCATCTGGAGCTGGTGCTATATCTAGCAAAGGAAAAGATGGTACATGTACGACCAAATCTTCACAAATTGATCTCAATACAGAAGTTGAATTACATGACATCGATTCTGATGAAATCAATGCTTCCCCTGGTGTCTTCACCAAGAAGTCAACTACCATTGAGCCAGAAAAAAAGAGGTCCCCTGGAAGTGGATCCAAGGGAACTGCAAGAGGACAAAAACAGACAGCCAATGATGCCAAATAGCAATTGATCGCCTTGCAGATGCATCACTTAGCATTGCTGAAGCAAAGAAAACAGTAGCACAACAAACTGAAGCTTACTCAATTAAATATTTTATGGCAATACTAAATAGTATGAGTAATCTAGATCCCAAAGTGAAACTAAAAGCGGTAAAGGCATTTACAGATGGTGATAAACGGGCCATTTTCATTGAGATGGATGAAGAGACGCGGAAGCTCTGGATTCTTGATCCTTAGAATTTTTGTAATACACCTTCGAGCATAGTATTTTATTTCAGTCGTTGTCGCACTTTACAAGATTCAGAAAACAATTTCACTTATATTTTGTCAGTTTGTGTGAAGTAATAAATATTGTTTTCAGTTTGGTATTGTTCATTGTCCGGTTCAGCACTATTACATTTTAAAACAATTATCCAGAGATGATATGGTCAACTGTGCAAATCGTGCAGGGATCTATGAACATTTCGGATGTGCCAGATGATGAACTTTCTGATTCCGAACAAGTGCTTATTAATAACATTTCTGCAGTGTCCTTGTTTCGCGATGTGTTGTTCACAAGGTTATTCAGAACGCCCCGTAACACTTCTATATTAACTGGTGCTCAGAAAACGATAGAGTTTTTAGAGGGATGTCCAGTTAGATTTTATGAACAATTTCGTCTTGAGAAGCACAGATTCTACTTGTTGCGGGATGCTTTGTGCGAGAGGAAGTTACTTAAGGATACAAATCAAATGACAGTGGACGAACAACTACTCATGTTTCTACATACAATTGGTCACAATGTTAGAAACCGTGTCATCCAAGATAGATATCAGCATTCTGGTGAACCAATCAGCCGACACTTCAACAAAGTTTTAGACGCCATAAATGGTTTGCGTGATGTTTGCATAACAGATTCAAGCAATCAAGTCCCACCAAAAATATTGGGTGACGCAATATTCTACCCATATTTCAAGGTATGTTTGCTATTAGAAGCAGATACTCTTTTACATATGATTTTCATAAATAGAAGGTCGACACCATTTAAACTTTATTTTTTGACTAACAAAAAATCCCAACAGAACTGCCTAAGAGCAATTGATGGGACACATATTGAGGCAAAAGTCAGGCTTGATAAGCAAACTCCTTATAGAAACAGACATGGTTATCCGTCTCAAAATGTAATGGCAGTAGTGTCATTTGACATGACATTCTCTTATGTCGCTGCTGGATGGGAGGGTTCTGCATCGGATCAAGCTGTTCTAAGATGGGCTGTGACTAGTGGGGGTTTAGTTGTTCCTGAAGGTAAAGTACAATTATTTATGTATCTACAATATATATAAAGATGATGAGTTTGATATGAAATTAATGTGCAGGTAAATTTTACCTTGTTGATTCAGGCTACGCAAATACTCCAAGATTTATTGCCCCGTATCGTGGAGATCGCTATCATATTGCTTCTTTTCGTGGAAGTAATCGGCGATATACTAGTGAGAAGGACTTGTTCAACCATCTACATGCACAGTTGCGGAATGTTGTTGAACGAACTTTTGGTGTTCTAAAAGCTCATTTTCCAATTCTAAGTAGGAAAGGAGGAATTCCGTATCCATACAGAACTCAAGTGAAAATTGTTATGGCTTGTTGCATTATCCACAACTTCATAAGGAAGGTTAATCATCCTGATGAGTTATTCGAGATTTATGAGCATGGGGAAACAGAACAAAATACTGACCATGGTGATCAACAAGTTCATGGGCAAGCAAGAGAAGATGATAGAGTTGCTGGTGAGAGAGTTCGTGCTGCCATCGCCCGAGAGTTGTGGACTAAACATCCACAATGTAGTGCTCAACCAGAAGATGATTAAATACTGTAATATTTGTTTTCCATCTTCAATTGCAGATATATCTGCATAATTATTGTTGCAACTTTTTATTCTTTATATGGACATGAACTTCCCATTCTTTTATAGGCTTATATGCTCTATCTCTCTCTCTCTCTCTCTCTTACCCTCTGCCTCTCCCTCTCTCTATCTGGAGCTACAAGATGAAATGTTATTGTCTACCAATCTTTTCAGCAAGTAAAGCAACAAATAAACTACTTCAAATTGGTGCATTTTTATGTGACATTCAAGTGTTCCCCTTGTACCTACGCAACAGATTCTTCAATGGACCAAGTAGATGTGTAGCTAATTGCTAAGTCCTGTCAGTTATGAAGTAGTATACTCTCCGCAAGTGCGTGATGTAGACCATGAAAACATGCTAAGAAACCAAAAAGGGATATAACTGTAGCTTCTCTCGTCAAGTGCATGATGTAGTTCCTGTTAATTTACTAGTACAAAACTTGAAAATAATAATCAAACATACCTGCTCCTCTGAATCCCCATCCGCTAGCTTGGAATCCCCATCCGCTACAGCTGCCTGCTGCCCCCGGCGCCGCCGATACAGGCTGATGTCGGTGCAGCCTGCACGGCCGACGTTGAGGGGAGGCAGGCCTGTGCGTTGACCTGAAGCAGGACCGCTAGCTAGGTACAGCTTGTGCGGGGTAGACGGCCGACGAAACGGAGTACGCCTGGGGACCTGGCCATCCAGGGGAGGGGAGGCGAGCAGCAACCAACATCCAGGGGCGGAGACGCACAGTAGTAGGCGTCCGCGCGCGGCGGCGTGTACCTGGCGACCTGGGAGTCCAGCAGCAACCGATGTCCAGGACGGCGGAGGCGCGCTGTACCCGGTGTCCGCGGGCGGATTCTTCCACGGGCGAGACGACGGAGCAGCGGTGTGAGTGAGCGGAGGAGGAATCGGAGGGCAGCAGCAGCTCGACGAGCTTGGATGGATGAGGCCATGGTGTGCGATTTGGGGGAAGTGAGTTACTCACGGGAGGAGAATAGGAATAGAAGCAGCTAGTAGTCGTGGGCATCCAAACAAGGAACTGGGCCGACCAGTTTTCCAAATTTCCATACCAAACGTAGTTATTTATAAACTGGTTATCCGTAAAAACTGACGTAAAACGGGTTTTCCTAGAAATCGGCTAAAAACTCATTTTCTATAATCCTATCGCTAATCTTCACTATCCAAACAACGCCTAAATGTCTAAAAAGAGATAAGAAAATCATACTGAATGTGGAGCTTCATTTCATCTACATTTATAGCAATGATAATATTAAATTTCTTTTGCGTTAATGGGTTCTCCCTCATCAGAAATTCAGAGTATAGCCTGCAACCACCACACAAAGACTAATATGTCACTTTGGTTGGTTGTTTTTATTCTTCTCTGTTGTAGAATAGAAATGAGATATGTGCATCTATTTCCGCCACGTACCGGTCACTCATTAAGGTCTAACTTCTTGAATGATTTTCATTATTGGATCCAGAGATGTATCGACATCCTCTATTCTTGAAGATCTAAATCTATTTTACATTTGTGTGAAGAACAAATTTTTTGTTGACATTAGTAGCAAAAGATCCTTCTCAATGTTTCATGTGCTTGAGCTGCTCTTTTGAAACATAGCTGTTGAGGTGCTTATCTTTTAGTTTGAATTTTTTAATATGGTTTGAAGCTATCATAATTGTCGTATTTTAAGATGAATACAAATTGTCGGAGTTAATATATATCATGACCTGCGGATCATGAACAGCAAGAAACTCCTAGACATGCCAAACAAAGCTAAACATGGATATTGCAAAGAAAGGTATGACATGGTAACCAGCATGGAGAACAACAAGATAGTATAATCCTTCAACATGAGTAAAACATAAGATAGGGTCAACAAGCAGATGCTTGCCTTGCTGGTCAATGTCCCGATGGAGCAGCGGATCGAACTCTTAATACCCCTTGTAGCCGTACTCTATTGAAACGACGAAGAAACCTTGGAAAAGAACCAGCCGGAGGAAAATCACTATTAATGAATTTCCAAAATGTGTAGAGTGCATGATTTGTATGAGATGTCATGCAAAAAGTTGAAAATGAAGCTACTGCAATTGGCAATAAAATTTTCTTGGAGTCTTAGAATGCAAGTTATGAATATTTAGAGATTTCAAGACATTTTGTTAAAGTACATCATCTTTTACACTCACTAAGCTTGATTTTGTTATGGATTTTACAACTTCAGCAGGTTGAGAACTTTTCTGTGATTTTCCTCATAAATCAAATGTTAGAGTGAAAACTTTTATACACAGGGAAGTCTAGCCTTAGTCTGACAGTGTGACGAGCAAGTAAATTAAACAATATTGAATATCGCCATCTTTCTTCATAGCAAATCAATCTCTTTTTTTCATCTACACGCAGTTCACGGCTAACATAATCAGGCATCAACATCAAGCAACAACCAGCCAGCAGAATGCAGCAAAGCAGCCAACGGCAGCAAGTAGAAAACGACGTCAGCAACACGCAGCCAGCAACATGCAGAGACGATTTCTCACCCTTCTATTAGTGCCAAGGTCGGACGAAGCAGAGCAATGAGCTCCTTACAGCGGCAGTGGCGGTCAACATCGAGGAGGAAGTAGGAGGGACCCGTGGTCCAGGGGAGACACGGAGCCCGTCACGGTCCGTGGAGCTGTTCGGCGAGGAGGATGACCACAGTGGCAGCCGACGAAACCGAAGAAGGCGGCCTCGGTCCTGCGTGCTGGCACCCGGAATCACCATTAAAGAGACAACAGGAGCACCAATGGAGCTAGGGGAACTACCTAGGAGCAAGAACGCACCCGAAAAACGAGGTAGTTCACGGCGGCGTCCAGCGTGCGTGCATGTTGGCGCCGGAGGCGTGGACGTCGATCCGGACCGAGGGCTTGTGTACCCCGCCGGTTCATGCGGCTAGCGTTGCAACAGCGACTGGTGCCCCCGGCGAGCTGGAAAAGAAAGGGGATCTAGGAAGGAAATGAAGTGAGGAGGGAAGTAGCGGGGCAGAGTAGGAGAAAAGGTGAGGGAGCAGGGGTTTGCCGGCGCCTGTCACCGCGAGATGGTGATGTGGTCGTGGTGGTTCAGTAGTGGGGCCCTAGGGGCAGCTCTCTTCCACCATGTATACTGAATGCATTCCATCTGAAACAACATTGAGTGTGTGCTTAATGACAAGAATAAATACACCTCTCTGACTTTCCACTAGGCATTTCATTTCGTCAGGAGCTGCAATATTGTGGCCTGTGTTTATTTATGTGTTGCTAACTTTCTAAGCAGCAATCACACACTGCTTATGCCATGTATTGTTGGATTTCCTGGAGCTCTATGCGGTGGGTGCACTGATCCAATTTTCTCCTGTCAAAGTTGGTAAATGAAGCGGTATGTTAAACTTGAAGAGAAGCGTCAATCCACAATAATTTGTCATTCTCTATCTCTACAATGCACATGGCGCCCTCCACAACAAATGAAACATGGAAGCGACATCTTTACAAAAATCAGAGCCAAATCCAGCGACATCATTGCTCGAAAAACAACGTACCTATAAATGCAATATATAGCGCTTGTTATGAACTTTTTTCTTATGTTTGAAGAATATCGGTGTCTAAATATTCTAACTCGCATAGCTTCAAAGCTCGGCTTGCTCTTGCCCTTTGCGCCATTGGCGCAACGGGTCATCTAGTGAGATTGAAAGACACTAGCACGCCTGCATGCTTAAGGGCGTGTTCAGCTTACTATGGATAGGGGATTTGTAGGGAACTTAGAACAATTCCCTGCTGATCCCCTTCAATCCCTGTTGATCCATCGTAAACCGTACATGTCATAAATCGGATTGGTATACTTTATTAGGTGTAAAGGTACCTTTTTTTAAGGTACAAGGTACGATAGAATCTAGCTAGTGATGGTACCATTGTAGGTGAGTGAGTGGTATGGCTGCAGTAACTGAAACATGTGTACACATGTATGCAAGACGAGAGACACATACTTTTAGGGCCTGTTCGGAACACAGGTGTGTAAGACAAAGGAACTGGGATAAATAAAGGAATGGAGAAAGAGAGCTGATGCAAAACATAGGATTGGGAAAATAGAGGAAAGGTATATGAGGAAGTGTTCGGGACATGAGTGGGAAACATCTAGAGTTATAGGCATGGACAATATTTTATTTGGCTAATAGTAACAACACCCTTGTCTGGACTTTTTCTATTCACGATTACCCTGCATCCAGGATGGCAGACAGAGCTTTACCTCGGGACTCCGCCAAAAAAATGAGGATATGGTGGATTTTTTTTCGTCCCTGTGGAATCGGCACAGGACAGGTTGTTTTCCTCTAGTATACCGTTCTTGTTTCCTACGTTCAGAACGCTAGCAAAGGAAAGTATTCCAAAGGATCAGGTTTCCCATGAAATTCCCGCAGAAATCCCACGTACCGAACAGGGCCTTAATCGTGCTTTTGACGCTGCTTCATGAGGAGGAGGAGGAGGAGGCCAAGGCGAGAGACATATTGTATTTAGTGTGTGGAAGATTAGAGAAAAAGAGGCGCACGATTTTAATTCCCTTTTAGACCTGCTTTTGTCCAAAGCGAAAGTGTGATACGGAAGAACTATGGAGCTTGATGGTTCACCCACATGAGCAAGACAACACAAGGGGGAAATGATACAAATTAAGTGTGTGTACCACCTAGCTATCGCCTAAAAACCTAGCTATCACCTATACCGGAGATCCATATATATCGTGCGTGCATGATGAGATAATCTATATAGTATACCACTAATTAAGATATACATGCATGATCTTATCATGGATTGTATATCATCGGACTCAGCTTAGGTGGTGAAGAAAAGTTAAAGAAAAGGTATATATAAGTGTGATTTTTAACAACTTCCTCTAGCTTCTACTTGTGTTATCCTAACGAGAACACTTTGACTTTCCACGATTAATTTCCAGCTCGCACAATGAAAACATGGTTTATTAATTTGCCGAACAGATTGCTTTGTGGTACATATATGTGTATACGTGTATATAGAAGTGCCCACCCAAAACTTGGTGCACAAAGCTACGATAGCAGATCGATCGATCGGCCGCTTTTGATTCAAACATTTTTTCCCGGCAGGCCGGTCGCCATTTCCGGCGCAAGCTAGACGGCGATAAAGAGCTAAACAAGATAGAGAGGGTCATGAATGCAAGTTGCAAGACCTTTTGACTCGATTCGTCTCATTGCTACTACATACACATATAATACTAGCTACTAGGCATAATTAATCAGCCCTTCAACTTAACAACGTACATATCGTGCAAATTGGGAGCTATCTATCCATGCACAGCGAGTGATCGTTTATACTATCTGAATCGATCGAGCCCGTGCTATCAGTTAGGCAGTCTCTGCCTACCTGCTTCAGCCGGGGAAGACTAGTGTAGGATCTGCCCTTTAGCTGAGATCATAGAATTAAACCCAAATTTTTATATTCAGACAATCCGAAAAATTCTTAATATTTTAACAACATACCAGCAGAGTGTGTCTACAGCTTCAAAAAAATCAGCTCAAACCTTGATCTACAGTTAGAGATTCAAATAAGTCAAATTCACACTGGTGGAAAAAAGGCCTTTGGTCGCGGTTCGCAACTGCCATTAGTCGCGGTTGCGCAACCGCGACCAAATAAGCGCGACTAAAGCCCCCCACCTTTAGTCGCGGCTGCTTAAGAACCGCGACTAACGGCCCGTCCACGTGGGCGCCAGGCGGCCGTCGGGGCGGAGGACCTTTAGTCGCG
>NC_041392.1:737079923-737081726 GCF_002162155.2 Triticum dicoccoides | reverse complement strand
TGCCAACCGCGCCACAACATCTGCTTCCCGATCCATCTTTCTCTTACGGCTTCTGTAACCGTACGGGTCATCGTTCTGGGGGAACCCTATTTTCCACGGAATGTGCCCCATGCCTCGTACACGTCCTCCGTGTTCAGGATTCCCGAGGGCTTTTGTCAGCGCGTCGTTCTCTCTGTTGAACTTGATCTTCCCCTGTTGAGCATCCCTCATTGCGTTAATAAGGGCTTGGGTGGGTTTAATTAATTTGCCCCGGTAAACACACTCCCCTGTCTCCGGGTTCAGCGTTCCCCCATGCCCGTACCACCAGCTTTTGGCCCTTGGGTCCCATCCCTCCGTACCTGGACGGATTCCTCGCGCCCTCAGCTCGTTCTCCATCTTCTCCAACCTAGGCACCCAAATGCGATACCCTCCTGGCCCCATAACATGATTGTACTCCTTCTTAGCCGCATTTTCCTTGTTTTTTTTCGATATTTGAATGAACTGCTCCGATTTCTTTTGCTTCACAAATTCTGGCCAATCATGTTTCAGTTTCTCATATTGTCCTTTGAAATCCGGAGTCTTGTTCTGCTTGACAAAGTCATGGGCTAGATTTTGCTTGAATTTCCGGAATGCGTCGGCCATCTTATGAAGAGCGAACTGTTTGACTAGCCTCCTCCTCTCCTTGTTTTCCTCAATCTTGTTACCCTCCTCATCGAATTTGTTGTATTCCGGAGGTAGAACGAAATGTTCCATAAGCTTCTTGAAGCAATCTTTTTTTGTTCTCTTATCGACAAAAGTGAAACCATCAATTCGTGCCTTCTTTGGCTCATTCCACTCCTGGACGGTGATCGAGACGTTGTCTCTAACAATGGCTCCGCATTGGCTGACAAACTTGGTGGCGTTCTTGCGGGGCTCCAGCGGCCTGCCGGTTGCACTGTCGACAACCTCGATGGTGCATGTTTCTCCTTGTTTCATCGTCTTGGTTGCGCCACGCTTTGACGACGTACTCGATTGTTTCGACGATCCGGCCGAGGGCTAAAATAAGAAAGAGTCGCGCGCGTTAGTACACACATATTTATTCAAATCAGTTAGTTTGTATCACCAGAGGCTCAATGTATATATATACCTCGGCGCCGGAGGTGGTTGCTACTTCCATTTGAAGATCGTCGTTTATCGACGTTTGTAGGGCATCATCTTGCTGACGGCGCCCTTCATCTTCACCGTCAAGGTTCAGATAAGAAGAGATATCATCTTCTTCTTCTCCGGTCGGCACATATAGAATATCGCCGTTTATGATGCCGAACATATGTGTTTCACCGTCCGGATCATAGTTGTCCATAATCGGGTCAGCTCTATCGTCCGCCATTATGTCAGTCCTGAAAACATGTAGTAAAAACAAATTAATTAAGTGAAGAAGGGGGGCGGTGGCGGTGGCGGTGGCGAAAGGGCGGTGGCAAAAGGAGGGGGCGAGGAAGGGGTGGGAGAGGGTGTCGCGGTAGAGCGCGAGACGGGGCGGCAGACGACGGCGTCACGGAGAGGGGAGGCGAGGACAACACATTTATAACCCTCGCCGTCCCCTCTCGATCCCTAAAAAAACACCGCGCGCATCGCCGCCCCTCTCCGTATATACGTTTTTTTTTGTTAATTATCAAATTTTACGGGTTTTTTTGTTAATTATCAAGTTTTAAGTTATTTACCGTTTTTGTTAAACTAAGTTATTTACCGTTTTTGTTAATTATCAAATTTTACCGTTTTTTTTTGTTAATTAACTAGTTAAAAAATTCTCTCTCTCTCTCTCTCTCTCTGCTCTCTCTCTCTCTCTCT
>NC_041392.1:737071713-737075804 GCF_002162155.2 Triticum dicoccoides | reverse complement strand
AGACGTTTCAACCGTGGTATTATAGGAGCATACCACATCACCTTGGCGGGAACCCTCTTCCTGGGTTTCTGGCCCTCAACATCGTCACCAGGGTCATCGCCTCTGATCTTATAACGCAATGCAGTGCATACCGGGCATTCATTCAAATTCTCGTATTCACCGCGGTAGAGGATGCAGTCGTTGATGCATGCATGTATCTTCAGAACCTCTAAACCTAGAGGGCAGACAACCTTCTTTGCTTCGTACGTACTGGCGGGCAACTCGTTATCCTTTGGAAACATATTCTTCAACATTTTCAGCAAGTTTTCAAATGCCGAGTCAGCTACACCTGCCTCTGCCTTCCATTTCAGCAAATCCAGTGTGCAGCCCAGCTTTTTCAGACCATCATCGCATCCGGGGTACAGCGCCTTTCTGTGATCCTCTAACATGCGATCCAAATTCTCCCTCTCGTTTTCAGTTTCGCAGCGTCTCCGTGCATCAGCAATGGTCCGACCAAGATCATCAACGGGATCATCACGTGCCTCTTCTTCACCTTCCCCTTCACCTTCAGCATCCTCCATGAAAGTATCACCGAAATGAGCAAGATAGCTTTCATCGATGAAATCATCCCCTTCTTCATCTTCTTCCATTATAACCCCTCTTTCTCCATGCTTGGTCCAACAATTATAGCTTGGCATGAAACCGTGCCGAAGCAGATGCATGTGAACATCTCTTGAGGAAGAGTAACCCTTCTGATTCTTACAGATAACACATGGACAGATAACAAAACCCCCCTGCTTGTTCGCATTAGCCACTACGAGGAAATCTTTCAAACCCGTAGTGAACTCGCCGGAGAGTCGGTTACCGTACATCCATTGCCGATTCATCTGCATTATTATAATATAAAATATATAATTAACCATCATGCATTTGTTAAACTAATTAGCTACAAACAATATAAATTAAACAATGAACTGCACACATGCATATTTTATCAATGACACATCAAAGGTTCATCAAGTTGCTAACCGCGATCGAGGAGTGTGGCTCCAACACTTCATGTCATGTTTGTTTCATGCTCTTGGGGCATTTCATCAAACACCTTATGTGCATAAGAGGAACCAAAACCAAACCTACACCCACTTGTGAAGAGAATGGCTCCAAATGGCTAAGTGTTGGCTGCTGGATGGGTATATATAGGGGAGGGGCTTTAGTTGCGGTTGGCCTGGCAAACCGTGACTAAAGGTGCCCGAAGGCCTTTAGTCGCGGTTGTCCTGGCCAACCGCGACTAAAGACCCTCACGTGCGCCAGCTGGCCACCGAGCGCCCTGGGCCCAGGCCTTTGGTCGCGGTTCACCTCCAGAACCGCGACTAAAGGTCCCATTAGTCGCGGTTCCTACAGCTTCGTGACTTATGGGGCTGGACGGAAGCCTGTTTTTCCACCAGTGTCAACTATGAAAAAGATGAGATGATGAATCTTGGAAGAAGAAAAAAAAGGTGAATCTTTGAGACAAGGCGCTACAAATAAAGCACATCCATCATGGAAAAGTGCACACATATTCAGATAAAAGATTCAGAGTATATATACACATCTTTTTCATGATCTTATCTCCACAATTAGCTAGCCAACTACCTTTGCAAAAAAAGAGCTCCCCGTGCCCATGCTCCTCCACATATATGCCCATCACTACACAGTTTCTCTCGAATATGTATGAGCGAATCAGTGGTGGAAGCACATGGTTTTCTTGCTCGGATCATAACAGTTTTCCCGTCGCGTCATTCTGATTCATCCCGGTCAAATTGAAACCTTACCTGGTTGCCGAGAGAGTTTTCGCGGGTGTTTCAATGGTTCTCCCTTCATGGCGGACAACCTTTCTGGTACCGAGAGGTGAGGGGACCATGGATGAACGTTTGATTTCAAATCATTTGTGTTCTTAACACGCTTCCCTTGATTTCCCAGCGAAACTTAAGAAAGCATCGCACGGGAGGGGAATAGTATATGTAACTGTTTATTTTTATTTTATAGTTTCCTTTTTATTTTATTTTCCTGTTTTCTATTTTTTATTTGGTTCGTTTTTGAAAATTCATAAATTTCGAAAAAGTTGAGTGATTCTATAAAAAAAATTCCATAATTTCAAATGGTGTTCATGTTTTTCAAACAAAAATTCTGAATTTAAATAATGATGGTGTTTTAAGTAAATGATCATGTTTTTAATATATTTTAGAATTTTCAAAAAGTATTTACAAATTCAAAAGATGTTCCTGTCTTAAATAAACAAAATTTTAAAAAATGTTCTAGAATTTCAAAAAATTCCTAGTTTCAACACTTATTCACAAATTCAAAAAAATCGTGTTTTTGAAAACAAAGAGAGGATTTCATTAATTGTTTGTGTTTTCCAAAGTTGTTCCTTTAAAAAAAATCATAGTTCAAAATATCTTCCAGGTATATTCTGAAAATATACAATGTGAATGCAAAATCTAGCTATCAAACATTAAAAAAATAAACATATGTTGAAGAAAAAGATAAAAAAACAAATAAAAAGTGGCGAAAACCTAAGGAACATAATAAAGAAACAAAATAAACACCTCGGAAATGAAGAAAACTGAAAACCCCCAAAAAATGTGAAACCAGTGAGGAAACAAAGAAAACCCAAGAAAATAAAACAAACAGAAAGAAAGAAAGAAGATACAAAAATGAAAACTGAGAAAACAAAAAAGAAATCATGGAAAAAGAGAAAGAAAAAATCCATTGAAAGAATAGAAAAGAAACGAAGAAAATCGATAAAAAAAGCAAAGAAAATAGAAAAATGAAGAAAGTCCGTCAAAAAATAAATAAAAATGAAAGAAAAAACTAAAAACAATTGAAAAAAAACATGCAAGCACTAGTAGAAAAAGGGTCAAATGTTTAGCTCATTAATCCCGGTTTATATTTGAGCCGGCACTAATGTGACCAATAGTGCCGGTTCCAACGGCTAGGCGGGCGGCGCTCATTAGTACCAGTTCGTGGCGAACCTTTAGTACCGGTTCGTGCCACGGACCGATACTAAAAAGCTGGAGGCCTTTAGTATGGGTTGGTGGCTCCAACCGGTACTAAAGACCCCCCCCCTCTTTAGTACCGGTTGGAGCCACCAACCGGTACTAAAGGTTGTGGCCTTTAGTATGGGTTGATGGCTCCAACCGGTACTAAAGACCCCCCCCCTTAGTACCGGTTGGAGCCACCAACCGGTATTAAAGGTGGTGTGCTGCCACCCGCAGTGCATAATGTTTAGTCCCACCTCGCTAGTTGAGAGGAGCTCACATCGGTTTATAAGCCCCGCCGCGGCTACCGTGTCGAGCTCCTCTCTAAGCAGGCCTTTGTGGGCCTATTGCAAGTCTTCTGCCCTGTGGGGCCTACTGGGCCGTACGGGTCTGCATCCTGGCCCAACTAGAGGTTAGGTTTCTAGTCGTATGCAGGTCGTGCAGCCCAGTAGGCGGGCTGTTTTTGCTTTATTTAAAAAAATCAAAAAAAAACGGTACAAAAGGTTCCCCAGACCACGGTGCGCTTCGTGCCACGTGGTGGGCCTTTGGTCCCGATTCGTGTTGAACCGGGACTAAAGGGGGAGACCATTAGTCCCCACTCTTTAGTGCCGGTTCCAGAAGCGATACTAAAGGTCCTTACGAACCGGTACTAAAAGTCGCTTTTCTACTAGTGAAGCGAGCGAACCAACGAGAACGCCTTAAATGGGTCGGCTCATAGTTGCAGACCCTTTAGGTGGCACGAGAGCTATATACTTGGTATAAGCGAAGCAAGTATATGGCTCTCATGGTGTTCCTAAGCCCGATCTGACCATCCATCGTGGATTCGTTTTGTTTCAGCGTTAAGAATGGACTTCTCTATTCTGCGCTTGAGCGCGGCTCTGTCATACTGCACTAGAAAAAAATGAAGATGCTCACATGAGAAGGTGCTCCTGTTTCGGCACCTTAAGCACCCTAACAAGTTCCTACTATTCTACTACTTTTCCCAACACACAAGTATCTAGATTGTCCCTAGAACATCTGTTAGTCCATTATAAAAGATATCAAGTATAATGTTCTTAAGAGGATGATCGGGAAAAGCATAAAATAATTGCAGGA
>NC_041392.1:737010347-737071599 GCF_002162155.2 Triticum dicoccoides | reverse complement strand
CCGAGCTTAAGGGAGATGCTCTTCCTCAAGTTACACACAACTAAATACTTCCTGTAAAGTAGCTTGTTTCTTATGAGCAGAAAATATTTTCCAAAGAAGCAGTAAATCATATCATGTGGACTACGCATACAACCAGGAGCAAGATTATTAAACCAAGTTTTAGCATCACCCTTTAATGAGAGAGGAAACAACTAAAGAATGTAATAGTGATGGATCTTTTCCTCTAACAGGGTCGCAATATCATTTAACTTAGTAAGATGTGCAACAATAGTTTCAGATTCATCAGCATGAAAAGGATCGGATTCTACCAAAGTAATAGGTTCGGGATTAACAGATAATTTGTAATCCTTATTAATAAAAATAGGAGAGGTTACAAACTTAGAATCATATTTCATGATTTCATAACTTCTTCTTTAAGCTAAGCAATTAGATTAGTAAGACTCTCCCTATTTTCACAGGCAAGCAATTCCCTAGCAATCTCCTCATAAATAGTGTAACCCTAAGGTACATCAAACATTTTAGTTCCAATAGGAGTACTAGGTGTAGTATGTGATTCATAATTTTCATCAATTTCAGATTCTTTAGCTTTAGCAATATGAGCATCAAGTAATTCAGCAAGTGGCACAGACTTATTTTGCAAAGTAGAAGCATCGTCATGTGTTGGAGAACGCAGTATTTGAAAAAAATTCCCACGATCACGCAAGATCTATCAAGGAGATGCATAGCAATGAGAGGGGCAGAGTATGTGTACGTACCCTCGTAGACCAAAAGCGGAAGCGTTATAAAACACGGTTGATGTAGTCGAATGTCTTCGCGATCCAACCGATAAAGTACCGGACGCACGGCACCTCCGCGATCTGCACACGTTCAGCTCGGTGACGTCCCCCGTACTCTTGATCCAGCTGAGGCCGAGGGAGAGTTTCATCAGCATGACGGCGTGATGATGGTGATGATGAAGTTACCGACGCAGGGCTTCGCCTAAGAAGTACAACGATATGACTGAGGTGGAATTTTATGGAGGGGGGCACTGCACACGGCTAAACAATCAACTTGTGTCTCTATGGGGTGCCCCCCTCCCCCGTATATAGAGGGGTGGAGGAGGGGGCCGGCCGGCCACCTTGGGTGCGCCCCCAAGGGGGGAATCCTACTCCTAGGAGTAGGATTCCCCCCTTTCCTAGTCCTACTAGGAAGGGGAAGGAAGGGAGAGAGGGGAGGAAGGAAAGGGGGGGCAGCCCCCCTCCCAATTTGAACTGGGCTTGGGGGGGGGGGGGCTCCTCTTGCCCTTCTCCTCTCTCTTCCACTAAAGCCCATGAAGGCTCATTAAGCCCCCCCGGGGGGGTCCGTTAACCTCCTGGTACTCCGGTAAATGCCCAAACTCATCCGGAACCATTCCGATGTCCAAACATAGCCTTCCAATATATTAATCTTTATGTCTTGACCATTTTGAGACTCCTCGTCATGTCCGTGATCACATCAGGGACCCCGAACTACCTTTGGAACATCAAAACACATAAACTCATAATATCGATCGTCATCGAACGTTAAGCGTGCGGACTCTACGGGTTCGAGAACTATGTAGACATGACCGAGACTCACTTCCGGTTAATAACCAATAGCGGAACCTGAATGCTCATATTGGTTCTTATATATTCTACGAAGATCTTTATCGGTCAAACCGCATAACAACATATGTTGTTCCCTTTGTCATCGGTATGTTACTTGCCCGAGATTCGATCGTCGGTATCATCATACCTAGTTCAATCTCGTTACCGGCAAGTCTCCTTACTCATTCCGTAATGCATCATCCCGCAACTAACTCATTAGTCACATTGCTTGCAAGGCTTATAGTGATGTGCATTATCGAGAGGGCATGTTTAGCATGTTGCTATTGGGTCGAAGGTGGAGCGATAGTAGTTTGAGGCAGGCGGTATGGCACGTCATTGTATACAGCCAGCTCCGTAAAGTGATCGACAAAGTTAGTATATAGAGCTTCTTAAGTAAATATATACATACTTAATTTAATCTCAATTGTCTCTGCCAATCAATCGGCATCTTTTCATTCATCTTTTCCGGCATCGGTCCCTAAGATCGAAGCATATGGAGACACAAGCAAGAGCTTTTGACTCAACTGGTCATCCTTTTAATATGTGTATCATGTAATTTAATCTCAAGAGTATTTACTGAGCGTTTCCTTGATGGATTATGGGATACATGATTGGTGTGTGATTAGCTTAACAAAGCATATCCCGTCAAAACAAAAACTTAACAAAGCATACCGTGTCGTGGAAAGCAGTGATTATATGTCTATGGTGGGTGATGGATATAATGCTTATTATCCATCCCGTGTTATCGGGTAGGTTGTCTTTCTGTACATGGTTGATTATTTAGTCAACTAACCGAGTCAATCATGCCGCTCTCACCGGCCGGCTACCCACACTCTATACTTTTATCTATTGTGCATTCATTTTCATTTAGCTAGTGCGGTTGCATGTGATCAGACATGCATGCATGTCACACATATGTATGGTGTGCACCAGAACAACTACTCAAACTTGACGTCACCTAGAAGTTTAATTTGAAATATTGTTGGGAGGTGTGCATTGAAATTCACAAGTGTCGAGTTAATATGTTGAGAGATTATAAGTTGAAATGGAATTCGTATGCCGGAGGATAACTAAAATAGCAAAACCAAAAAATAGGGACATAAAGGACTAGGTGCGCCTAGTTTTTAACTCTTCAAATTTGAGGACTTATGGTTTGAGAGAAAGTTTTGGAGCATTAAGTTTTAGGAGAAGGGTTAGAGATGCTCTAAGGCCTCTAATAGTTGGTAATGTGATGGACTAATATATGGATGATATCACTTCAGTTAGTGCTAAAATTATAGTCTAGTATTATGGAGCTACTCCCTCCGTTTCTAAATATAACTTCTTTTAGAGATTCCACTATGGACTACATATGGATGTATATAGACATATTCTAGAGTGTAGATTCACTCATTTTTCTCCGTATGTATTCCGTATTGAAGTCTCCAAAAGGACTTATATTTAAGAACGGAGGGAGTATCTTATTTATCTAAATATAAAATTGTATACATGATTTATTTGACACTAAATTTCCTCCTTCTGTCATTGATATATTGTATCGTAGTATGATATCACTGGCATCTCTCTCATCTTTAATTATAGTGCCACATCTTCTTGATACTTGATATGTGCTTATGACACTACATTGGTATATTCGTTCATTAAGTGTCAAATTCCAGATGATTACAAAACCAGGTGCTATAAATAAGACGAATGCCGCATGTTCGTCTCTTGAAGCCGATCATACCTTGTCATGTTGTACCAAAGAGGAGCATCCCTCTAGTCTTCATGAAAGAAAATCTTCAATGACATCTTTATACTTAATCTTTTCCGAGATATTGTTTTCAAGTGCTGTTGTCGCCAATCCGTTGAGTATTATCTGCAACTCCTTCATCGACAAAATTACCATCATCAAACTTTTCCATCAGGAGGAGTCGACCTCTGCTGCATTATCATCACGACCATTATCAACATTCACATCTGCAGTTTGATTTTCAAAATCAAGTTGAGTGTCTCTCACAATATATCCATCAAGGGCATCCGTTTGAGATTGAGCCTCAACTTCCGGTAGCTTTGCAGCACCAAAATCATCTTGGTAATTCTAGTAGACATGATGAATATTCATGAAGAAAACCTAACAGATTATAAATGATCAAACTAAATAAAATTAGCTTCATATGGTAATGATCTGGTGATGACCAGATCTTCAAATGCATGAAAATAAACTGAAAAAAGAACCTGCCCCTTGAAGATTAAAATACAGTCAGTAGTCCGGACATGGACGTGTTCCTGAATGATTTTGTTGGTGGTCTTCCTGATGGAAGCAAGGAACGGCACCACAGTCCGCGGCTGTTGCATTTTTATGGCAGCAAGACGACCAGCCGATGGGATGGGATCGGATCATCGTAGGCAACTGCGCCGGCACGAGCACGACTGCTTAGGGCCTCGCCGTACGAGACGCCGGTTCGGCTGCAATGCCTGATGGTAGAATCGATCGATATGCCTCCTGTCCTGGATTCAGGCCTCGAGCGCCTCCGATCAGGGCATCGGGCCTTGATCTGTTGTTTGGGCCTTTCCTGTAATCGTTTTTTTGGCGACTTTTAACGAGACGAGGCCTTGTGACAGATTTTTATAAAACCTTGTACACGACGGAAGGTGTACAGGGGGTAGATGATGTATTACAACATGTGCCTCGGAAAGTGACACCAGAGATGAATGCTTCGCTTTGCGCTCCTTACACAAATGAGGAAGTAAAGCAGGCCCTGTTTCAGATGTTTCCTACGAAGGCACCGGGGCCAGATGGTTTTCCTGCACACTTCTATCAGCGCCACTGGGACATTTGTGGGGATGAAGTAACTAAAGTGGTGCTTCGGATCATCCGGGGAGAGGAGACTGCTGCAAGCATTAATGATACGGTACTCGTGTTGATACCCAAGGTACAAAATCCCACTCTACTTACCCAGTTTAGGCCTATCAGCCTTTGCAATGTGATTTATAAAATAGCTTCTAAAGTGGTGTCGAATAGATTGAAGTTGATATTGCCAGATATTATCTCAAAGGAGCAATCAGCCTTTGTTCCCGGGAGGTTGATCACGGATAATATTATTTGTGCGTATGAATGTTTGCACTTCATGAAGAGAAACAGATCCAAGACAAACAGCTTTTGTGCACTTAAGCTTGATATGATGAAGGCATATGACAGACTAGAGTGGCCTTATCTAAAGGCAATTATGGTTAAGCTTGGCTTTGCACCAGATTGGATCCATACAGTTATGAGCATGATAACTTATGTTTCATTCTCGGTCTTGTTTAATGGAGAAAGATTAGAGAGCTTCTCACCTTCCAGGGGTATCAGGCAGGGAGATCCTATTTCCCCTTACTTATTCTTGATTGCAGCGGAGGGCCTTTCGTGCCTTTTAAAACACAGTTCTCAGTCATTAGTGCTCGGTGGCATAAAGGTGGCGCCCACGGCTCCGGTAGTGAACCACCTTTTGTTTGCAGATGACAGCCTGCTGCTTTTCAAGTCTAGTGTCCAGGGGGCAAATGAGGTTTCAAACCTACTTGATGCATATTGCTTGGCTTCGGGCCAAAGGGTAAACTATGATAAATCGTCCATATTTTTCAGTAAGGGATGCCCGGAGACCCTTAGGGTGGAGATAAAGAATATACTTAATGTGCAAAATGAGTCTTTGAGTGAAAAGTATTTGGGTCTGCCGACCGATGTTGGACAGTCCAAAAATGGCACCTTCAAATATTTACGAGACAGCGTTTGGGAAAGGATAAAGGGATGGATGGAGAAACTTTTATCAGTGGCAGGAAAGGAGGTTCTCATAAAATCTGTGGCTCAAGCTTTACCAGTTTTTTCGATGTCTTGCTTCAGATTACCTCGAGGCCTTTGTGGAAGCATTACGTCACTCATTCGTCAATTTTGGTGGGGGAGCAAGAGAGGCAAGAGGAAACCATGTTGGGTAGCTTGGGATTTGATGACCCGACCGAAAAGTTTGGGAGGACTTGGCTTTCGGGATATAGAAATCTTCAACTTGGCACTTTTGTCTCGGCAAATTTGGAGATTATTGAATGATCCCTCCTCTCTTAGTGCACAAATCCTTAAAGCATCATATTTTCCACAATATACAGTCCTTGAAGCTCAACTAGGTCCACATCCTTCTCAGGTGTGGCGATCTATACTTGATGGGAGAGATATTATCACCCAAGGAGCTATCCGGCGTATTGGTGATGGAACTACCACGAACATATGGCAACATAGTTGGATCCCAAGGGACGGAATGATGAAGCCGGTAGCCTCCTTAGTTGCTGACCCACCGCAACTGGTTTCTGATCTGATCGACCACACTAGAGCTGCATGGCGAGAGGACCTGCTTAGACAGGTGTTCATACCCATTGATGTGGAGGCGATCTTGCAAATACCGCTCTGTACACGGCGTGTGGACGATTTCTGGGCATGGAATGATGATCCAAGGGGGCGTTTTTCTGTACGGTCAGCTTATAAGATGATTGTCAAGATCAAGATTGGGCGCGAGGCATGGCTGGAGGAAAGGGAGGATCCTTCCAACTCTGAACATGAGATGAGGGGGTGGAACTCGCTATGGAACATGTCAGTGCCACCGAAACTGTGCTTTTTCACTTGGCGATTGGCGCAACACTCACTCCCTACGGGAGATGTCCTAAACCATCGTCATATGGCCACTACGAGTGCTTGCTCCCTATGCGGAGGGCAGGATAGCTGGCGGCATTCTTTGCTGGAGTGTAATGTGTCTAGGTGTGTGTGGGCACTTTCAGAAGCCGAGATGGTCGAGCACATGTGGGCAACCTCAGAACCTGACGCACGGCTGTGGCTCTTTGCCATGAATGACTCTCTTCCACCGGAGCAATTTCAGTTGATGATTGTTACTTTATGGGCGATTTGGAGTGCAAGACGGAAAGGTATACATGAGGATATATACCAGACTCCGTTTGCCACTGACAACTTCATCAAAGCTTACTTATCAGACATAGAGTTTTTGAAGAAGAAGAAGGAGGAAGCACATGGGATAGCAGTACCACGACCCCGTACGTGGATTCCACCACCAACAGATTACTACAAACTCAATGTGGACGCGGCCGTGTCACGCCCAGGTACGTTTGGCGCAGTTGGTGTGGTTTGCAGGGATGAGAGAGGTTTGTTCATGGGAGCGTCAGCTCTCGTTTTCAGAGGACTGCACAACCCCCAAGTGCTAGAAGCACTAGCTGTTCGGGAGGCATTAGCACTTTCAGAAGATCTCTATATCAACCATTTACTTGTTGCCTCCGATTGCAAGGTGGTGGTAGATGCAATCAGACAGGAAAGCTCAGCAGAATTTGGAGCCATTGTCGAGGAAATCAAGACTAGAGCAACTACCTTTATTTCATGTTCGTTTACTCATGAGTATAGGACCTCCAATACGGAGGCCCATAATCTCGCAAAGCATGCGTTATCTTTAGGGTTTGGCCGACACACTTGGCTAGGACAACCCGGCGATCTTCTTTTTGTACCTATGAACATTATGATTCAGTAATAAAGCTTTGTGAGATTCTCAAAAAAAAAAACGAGACGAGGCAATGAACCAAGCTTTCATCTCCAGGTTTTTTTTATCGATGGAGGCCCCCCGATTTTGGAGGCCCTGTGCGGTCGCTCACTTGGCTCCCCCTCATCGACGGGACAAAAATTCCATGCATACCGGTTGCAAACCTTCTCCTTTGCAACCTGGACATCATCTGCTGCCACGTGTTCAGGCTGGACATCGCACGGCCTCCTCACTTTTGCCCCAGGCGATACGCAGCTCGGCTCCAATCGCTGCACGCATGCGTATGGCTCCGCTGTTTTTCACGCGCTATTGGACTCATAGGCTAAGCGCGGCTCGGCTCCTTGCCTCTACATCGGCTCAGTTCGCACAGAGAACAGAGCATCTATCCCGGCTCCCAGACCCTTTGCACAATGTCGTGCCGCCGCCGCCGCCGGGAATCGCCTCGCAACCGCCGGGATTCGCTTCCGCGCCGCCACCGACCGCATCGCCGCCGCCGGAGTTGCCTCCGCGCCGCCGCTGGGAGTCGCCCCCGCCGGGCCCTGGAGTCGCATCCGCAAGGCCGGCAAGAGGTAATTTCCCCGGCCAGCTCTCCTCCTTCCGTGCAGTGCTTTGCTAATTCTTGGTCTTGGTCTTAATCTACTCAGTAATTAGGCCAGATGGTCGAATGAATATAACTATCACACATCATCAGCGATGGCTGTATGCAGAGAGGTAAAAGAGATAAGTGCTTCTACACTGGGAGAGAAGCAAATGGAGTGGTTCATCTTTGTGCCAAGCAACCTAGTAGTACTAGACGTAGATGCCCTTGGATGAACTTTGTTCCAAAAAAATTAGCTGATGCTTTGTGGTTTGTTCTAATCCTGATTAATGATCAATAAATCTCTTCAAGTCTCCTTTGTGACATGATGATTTACATGTACCGACTTGTTTTCAACCTTGTATGGATAATTGCTAATGCAGGGTCTTGGACTTGTGGTTAATCCAGGTAGATGTATATCTTTGCTACAATCTGAAGAAATGGAGGACTAGGAAATCAAAGCTTATTTACTGTCTGTACAAGACTAGAGTCAATTGGATTGCTGATGGAATAGTGTTACAGTAGAACATTAAAAAAGCATAAGCTTCTCCGCCCCTGCATGCTTGAAGAGCTTCAGTCAAGATGGCGCTGCACAAAATTGGTTCTTCAAACAAGGATGATGCTTTGTACAGGTGCAAGATGTCTAGAATCTTAACCAAAATAGAAAGTTGTGGTAGGCATCAACATGAGGGAACATAGAGAGAACTGGAGGCCACGTACTCACGCAACAGCTACACTCCGCCGTCGTTCTTCTATCCGAAGACCCTCAAGTATACTGCTGGAACAATACAGTTGCTGAGAGAACCGCTGATGAAGACGCAATGGTTGCTGATGGAGTAGACTTTGACTAGGAATGTCAAATCTTGCAAATTTGATGTTGAATTCATGACAAATATAGTACAAACCTATATCTGATTGCTCTCCCTGACAATGTACTGATTAGTATATAATGTATCTTTTCATATCAAATACATATGGATAATATAAAATCTTCATTTTGCTGGATGTGTTAAAAAAATCTGAATGTTTCTCCAGTTTCTCTGATTTGCTATACACTGTAGCGAAGCTGCTATTTTTTGTACTGTCCTTAAGTGTGAGGCTCAATTTTTACTATAATCTGACAACCATTTATAGTGGCAATTTCGAAAATACTTGCTCTAATACACCAGTTCATAAATTCTACAACTTCTTTAGCAGCTTGGCATACAAACTCATCAAAACCTTGCAACTGGCACAATACTCAAACATTGTAAATGAAGATAAAATTCAGTGTGCTACACTACATCAATTACAATTCATGGGTACACCAAATTACATCCAAAAGATCATAATCCTTATAGGTTGCGCCAAATACTATTCATCAAAATGTAACTTTTTAGCAGTCGAGGACAGTGTAGCATCCTGATGAACTCCAAGCAAAAGACTTGTAAATTCGCCTTGGATGAAAGGAGCATACATCACTGAAGGTTGCCCGTACACATCATTTGCAAAGGTTGGAATTGCGGCATTAGTAACTCCGTCTTGGATCAACGGAGCATCCATGGACGAAGACTGCCCATACACATCATTTGGAAAGTTTGGCACTGTACTAGAAACGTCAATGCTACCAGTCCTAACATCCTGTGTCATATAATATAAAATTGTTCATAAAATATGTAAGAAAAATATGAAAAGTGAATACTGAGTCAAAGTCATATATGTTTTACCATCAATTCATGTGGATGAATGCCATCATCCCTATTTCCTACTGCATTTTTTGGATCTTCTCCTATTTTCAGATAAGAATTGAAAGATAAATTAAATACTAACTATAGAGGTATATAATAGAAAAGGCTTGCTAGAATATGTAGGATCAGTACCTTTATTTTTAGTACTATTCTTTTTCTTCCCTTTCTTCTTCTCGAAGGAGATTTTTGACCGTTTACTCTTTGCACCTTTTACCACCGGAGGAACTCTAATTGATATTATACCTTTTAGTGTGTCGGTAGAAAAGTCATTTGAAACTAGTGGAACCTCATTTGATTTTTTTCTCGATCTTGCTGAGAGAGTTATCTGCTTGTATGTCAAACTTATCTATAACTTTCTCAAAATCAATAAGAAGTTCCTTTGATCGTGTACACTTAAATGCAACGGACGTGGCCTTCCTTGAGACATGTGCAGCATGCGTTTTCAAACTTTCCTCCTCGGTTCCTAGTTTTTCAACATAATATCCTCTCTTTGCATATTTTGTCCATCTTTTAAGTATATATTGTGATGGCAAAATGAAAACATCATTCACATTGAAAACTTTGAAAGCATGCTTGCACAATATACCTGTAAAATACGGATACCATATTTCATTAATTTGTAGTATGAAACTAGTATGTTGCAAATTAAATAAAGCATTCATACCTATGGACTATACTTTCTGCAACAACATGTAATGGTAGTATCCGCGGTATTGAATATAACTTTTGTTCCACACTCACACTTCATATGTGTAACCATGTATGTCAAGACTGTCCCCTCAGTTTGTAACAATTTACAAGACATCGAAAATTGTCCTGTAAATTCTTCCTCAAACTCTGAATACATCCTCCTTGTATATGATTCAGATGCGGTCTTCAGCAAAGGTAACTTAGATGAGTAAGTAATCGGGTTCTTTCGACGCGAAATAAAATCTGCATCCAACTCATTTTCCCGAAGACTACGAGAAACCTGCTCACATTCTACAAGGAGTTCCGAGAGACCAAGTCTCCCATGAAATCTTTGCTTGAAGACATTATTCATACCTTCACTCCTTTGAGTCGAGTTCATATCAGCTGTAAATGAGTCACGATACACAGCAGCCACTTTTCCCTCAACTCGTATAGCTTTGCCATCCATTCGTTGTCCTAGAGGTTGTACTGATCCAACAATTCATGCCACTTCTTGTTGAACTTATACTCTGATCTATCTTCATAGACACATCTCTTAAAATCAGGTAGAAACTTCTCAGGATGCTTATGAATTATATGTCCGAGATGTTTAGCGGCATTAAGATAAATGTGCCATAGAAAAAGTCGATGACTTGTATTTCGAAACACATATGCAACTGCTCCTGCCATGGCCGCATCTTGATCAGTGAAAATTGTGCTTGGATGCTTACCTAACATTGCTGTCAGAAAGGTTTCAAACAACCAAACAAATGACTCAATGGTCTCATTAAATAACAACGCCGCCCCAAAAATTATAGTCTGCTTGTGATGGTTGGTTCCTAGGATTGGAGCAAAAGGCATTTCAAACTTATTAGTTTGAAACGTACTGTCAAATGATACAGCATCTCCAAAACATGCATAATCCATGATAGATTTGCCATCTGCCCAAAAGAAATTAGCAATCCGACCATCTTTCTCATCGACTTGAATGGCATAAAAAAATGTTGGATCCTCTCTCTGCTTATTTTTCAAGTATTCGAGAAGTGTTTGCAAATCATTTGATTCTAAGTACTTTTTGCGCTCACGACCAATCTCGTTGTTGCAGTCCATCTTTGAGAATGGCACTTTGTCCGGTCCTCCATAAAACGCTACCATGAAGTCATACACCCGGGATGGCTTCATCCCGGCTTCCCGAATTTGGCCAATTAGATGTCTGTCCGCTTCTATAACACGTCGTTGGGATCTCAGTTTGTGCACCTTATTGGGACTAGCAAGATAATGATTATGATCGGTTACAACCTTTTGAACCGTCCAAATCCCCTTTTTGCTAACACTAAACTGAATACGGGCATTGCAATCCGTCCTTGTAGTGTCCTTTGACGAGTCGGTTTCTCGATGGCCTTGGTTACTGCAAACAATTCTTTTTTGATATATAGTACCATCATCTCGACGCTTTGTCTGGTTCTTTCTAATACTAAATCCAACTTTGCCGGCATATGTGTTGTACATGTCATAGGCGTCTTTCTCTGACTCAAATGTTTTCCCAACTTCAGGAACCTGCAGTACACATAGTTCAAAGTTAAATTTCTGTTACCACAACGCAATGTGAAAAGATAAATTTCGCTCGAATTTGAGCCGAGAGACCGCCGTACCTGAATTGTTTGCTCTCCATTTTCTCCACGACCATCCGTAACCGCGTCATCTTGCTGGCCTCCTCCTGACATGACTTGTGGCGGCGGCAAGTCCATGGTGCATGTCGTGGCTTCTGACATCGTATACGACGGACGGTACAAGTTGGAGCAGCGACTGCTCTCATCAACGAGGTTTACATGGTGCAAGCCAGAGGTAGAACCACCATGGTCGTCGTTCAAGGCGACGGTGTGAGATTCCGGCATGGCCACTCCCGACCTTCTCCACGATAGCTCTGCTTCAGATTGCGGCAGCACGGCCAGTGGCGGACGTGGCTGTCCTTCCAGCCCGATCCCGTCATGCGAGGGAGAGGGCGTGTCTCGACGCCGGCGGACATGGCTATCGTTCCTCCTGCTGCAGCGAGCGTCGGGCTAGGGAACTGGCGGCTACTCGCATTGCCTGGAGGACGTTCCGGTTGCTCAGCCATCAGAAATTCTCGATTGGATTGATGGAGGATTGGAGGCGGACAAGGCTGCAGCTGCACATCTGATCGGGGCTGTGATCTGATCGGAAGCAATCGCGTAACTATGGGAGCCAATATCGCACGTACAGGTTCAGATTTGGAGCCGAGCCATACGCATGCGTGCAGCAATTGGAGCCGAGCTGCGTATCGCCTGGGGCAAAAGTGAGGAGGTCGTGCGATGTTCAGCCTGAACACGTGGCAGCAGATGACGTCCGGGTTGCAAAGGAGAAGGTTTGCAACCGGTATGCATGGAATTTTTTTTTCCATCGACGGGCCTGCTGCACATGCACCACAGTGTACATGCACGCTTTAGTCCCCAACACCCAACCAACAATGGTCATTTCAATCACCACATGATTAATCTTTGGCAGGAGAAAGGGGGAATCTTTGAGGCACGGTAGTAAACCACACAAAAAGGCCTCATGAAAGTTGGCCAGGTGGAAAGATATTTGGATAGCAGCTGATGTATATGCATCTTCTTATCCCCAACATTAGTTGCCAACCACCTTTGCCCAAAGGTTTATGTTTCCCCGGTTTTCCACATATATGCCCATGATTGCACTGTTCATCTACTATGTTATTGTGTAGATGTATCGGTCATCTAGGCACCTGGTTTTTCTTCTAGCTCAAGGATATATAAACGTCACTTGGCTTGAACATATTCCTTCTATGCCAAAAAATATATGTTCAGACCAAAGAGAAACGAAATTGTAACCCGCCACCAACTTGTATGGTCTTTGGCAAGCATTTCCATGGCACCCGTCGTCTCGAGTAGCCTTCTTGACCTCCGTACTTCGATCGAGATATTGGGCGTAGAATGCCACTCTTTAAAAAGGACAAAAAAGAAGATCCTATCGAGAAAAGGTGGGGAACAGATACCCAATAGGATAGGATCCTTGGGAGGAACTTTTGGTAAACTAAAAATCAATTTTTCTCTCCAGCAAGACCCTGTTTAGAGTTTTGTTTGAACTTCTTTAGATATCAATTTGGGGCGCGTGCGTGTGTGTGTGCCTATGTGTTTGTGTGTGTGTGTGTGTGTGTGTGTGTGTGTATGTGTTGTAGAGAATAAATGGCATACAGACACACCACCGTTCTAGTGTGTGGTCACCTGGTCAACACCGAGCTTGTGCTATTCAACTCATGGGGACTGCCGACTCCTGGTCTGGCGGATCATTATCGGGCGTAGAATTTCTTTTCTTCCCAACGTATACACAAAGCTGCCACGTAGGGGAAACAACACGCTCTTGTTACTCACCTGCTGGGAGCTATGGCAGGAACGAAACAATGCTACTTTGAAGAGAAGTATACCAAATGCCTCCAATATCATCACGAGGATCAAGGACTGCATCGAGCTATGGCGAGTCGCGGGCGCTACCTTCATCAAGAGCCCCTTCGGGGATCCGCCATGAAATGTAATCCTTAAGATATCTTGTCACTTGAGGATTGCCGGTCTGTGGCAAGCCCTCGGATCCTCCAGATCCTCACCACCTCGGTTTTCTCCATTGCTTTCTGGTAATGATCAATGAAAAGCCAGCATCACTGGATCTTTCAAAAAAAAAAACAAAGCTGCCACATAGATAGAGATGGCATCCACATTGCTGGCTACGACATGAAATTTGACAAGCAACAAAGACTATTCTTTCCGGAACAACAACAAAAAAAGGTGGATATGAGGAGTTGTTCTTACAGTTGGCACCTTGATCTCCATCAGTCGAGCTGGTATTGTGCATGTTTGCTTCAATCAATGGGGGGATTGATTCTGATGGAGACTAAAAGCTTAATTGGCTACATGCGGTCAGGGACCAGACTAACACAAAAGAATTGACGGCAACAATAGATTCCTTTCCGCTCCTACCCAATGTAAAGCAATTGTCACACCCGATTTATGCCCAATGATTTGTTCTATACTCCCTCCCTATCAAAATATAAAACATTTTCGTAGGTTAGATTAGCCTAATTAACATCTTATACATTGGTATAGAGGTAGTATTACAAAGAGAGGGATGGCTGTCGCATAAAGGAAAAATTTACACCTACACGCTTTGGTTTTTATTTGAAAAACGCTTGGCATCAACTGGCTGATCGCACGCGAGCATCCGCCGGCTCATTCATACGACGCGTGTCCTGACGAAGCGGTTATTTTTTTGTTCTTTCTTTCGGTCAACTTGGCCCCTACTCGTTGCTCACTGGTGAGTTTATATGGCAAGGTCTCTATTGCAAAAATTGCAGCAAGATCTTTGTTGTAGAAAAAATAAATTTACAATGAAACCTCTATTGCAGAAAAAAAATTAACAAGGCCTCTGTTAAAAAATTCTTGCAAAAATTTCTGCAACATGATGCGTGTTGCAGAAATTTTCTGCAATACAACCTGTGTTGCAATGATAAAAGTGTCGCTCGGTCGCTCAATGTATCAGATTCGAGGGCTCGCGGGGCGATCCGCCCGCCTAGCACCTTTTTTATTTAGAATAAATACACCCTTTAGTTTGTCACGTTGGTATTGAACAATGAACAAAAATGTATACACTTTACAGCCAAGCTACAAAATTGAGCAAATCATTTGTGGTGACACTGTGGTGCTCATCCATGCGTGCTTGTGTGTGTGAAAAGACGAGACACGCTTTACTTCTTTTGACCCAGTGCTTTGCTCCCTAGAAGAAGAAGAAAACTGGTAGTGCCAACTCATTTCGTATTGTGAAGCGGATCGGCGAAAGAGATTTGAGACACCCCTTTTGACTAAAATTCGTATGCATAGCATGACTACAAATAATGCATACTGCTATTGTAAGTAAGTTTATAATTTTAGGGACATAAAGGAATCTCCAAGGCTGGCACTCAAACCGGACACCGCATCCGTCTGTGGACCGATAGGGACCAGTCCGCGGATACTAATACGTGAGCCGACCATCCAAATCTAGCCGTAAACAGCCGTCTCTCTGTGTTTTAAAGCCCGCAAGCTCAAAATAACTACATATCAAGTTGTAGTTTATCTCAAAATGTTCAAATGCGGTAGTAGTTCTAGTTTAAATATTACAATCAAACATTGTTTTCAAATTAAAGTAGCTTAAATTTGAATTCAACTAGCGCATATGTACTAGCTTTCCTCTTTAACCTCCCAGAAATGCTCAATCAGATCTTCCTTCAATTGCTCATGAGTTGTTCGATGTCGAATTTGTTGATGCATTTGAACAATCTCATCAAACATGGATTCTGCTCTCGAAGTTTCATAGGATTTCTCAAATTCAAGAGCTGAGGCAGCGGCATCATCCTTATCCTCCACGATCATGTTGTGCATGATCACACAACATGTCATCATCTCCCACAAGGTTTCCGGACCCATTGTTTAGCAGTTCCATGTACAATTGCAAAACGGGCTGGAGAACTCCGAATGCGTTCCCAACATTCTTTCTAGCCGCTTCTTATTTTTGGGAAAATTAAGACCTTTTTTTCTGACCAAGTGGCTCAAAGATAGTCTTGACAAAAGTAGCCCAAGGAGGCGATACCGTCAGCCAGATAGTAACCCATGTTGTATTCATGGCCAGTGACAATATAGTTGCAAGAAGGAGATTTCCCTTCAGTCGGCCTAGCAAACAATGAAGTTAGCTGCAGCATATTGATGTCATTGTCAGACTTGGGCATACCAAAGAAAGCATGCCAAATCCAGAAATCCTGTTACGCAACCGCTTCAAGAATGATGGTGGGAATTTGAACATGACCCTGGTATTGCCCTTGTAGAGCTTTTGGGTAGTTCTTCCATCGCCAATGCATGTAGTCAAGAGATCCGAGCAAACCTGGCCACCCTCTTGCTTCGGGCACAACCAAGATCATGTCGGTGTTTGTGACAATTTGTTGCCTCGGGTACTGAGGTCCTATCACCGAGACCACAGCAGTAGCAAATCTGACCATGTTGTCTCCGCATGTGCTCTCAGACATCTGTATGTATTCGTCGCACCAATCAGCGGCCCTATCATATGCAAAAGAGCATCTGCAATGCGTCCATGAACTTATCGTAACCAGATAATCTAATCCTTCCAACGACATCCTTCTTCAAGATGATGTAGTAATCAAAGTACCAGACGCCACAGTAGAGACGATCAAAGACATTTTTCTCATCCGAAAGCGCCGGTGAAAATTGTCAGCGAATAGAGCATCGCAGGCAAAGTAATCGTCCATCAGTGTCAAATGGTTGCATGCCCTCTTCTGACTGAGCACTCGATGACCCATGATCGATCTCTTTAAATTGAAAACATGACGTTCTGCATGCTCCACGTTTGCCAGGACCGCCTACATCATTGCCGTCTCATTCATGTAGTCCTCCTTGTCAGACGACACAATGTAGTGCTCATATGTGCACTCCATATTCGAATTCATTTCTTCAAAGAAGAAGGCTAAAAGTAATTAGCACGGGAATTTCACCAAAGACTTGTTGGGCGCGGTGAGTACCGTAGGGAGGATGGTACCTGCATAGCGGACGGAGGAGAGGTGTGGACTGGCGGCAAAGGAAAAGCGGCATGGCAACCAAGGTGTAGCAGTAGAGGTCATGGAGCTTCGGGAAGTGTTTGGCAGACGGCCTGGGAGGTGTTGTGGTGGCGTCGGCGAGAGGGAAAATGGATGCAGAGAAAGAGGGAAGGATGGAGATACGGGGTCCGGAAGGGATTTTGGGTGGGCCGGTGGTGTCGGAGACCTACGTGGCTGCTGTCCGGACCGCCGTAAAGCCACCTAGTTTGCTTTCAGTTTGCGGGAAGAAGGACATCGAAATTGGTCGGTGGACGAATACAGGCCCGCGTTAGATCGCAAAACAAGTCCGGACCACACGATCTGGATGGTTGTGGGCAGTTCGAGGGTCTAATTTAGAGATGCCCTAAGTTGTGTACTGAATTATCAGAAAAGGCTCGTGTGTTTTCAGAATGATGTGTGGCCACTGGCTATGAAGAAAGTGCGGTAGAATCTAGCTACAGCTATCTATGAATGCAGGTCTATGTGGCATTGCAGTAGTAACTAAACCAAGTGCATGCATGTATGCATGACGAGAGACACGCACGCTTTTACTTGTGCTTTTTGACACTAGTGTGCTAAGAATAAGTGGCAGCGCTCTAGTCGTAACTTAATAGAGACATGCTTTAAATCCTCTCTCACGGCCACTCAGTTTTCTCTAAGGCTGGTCATAGTGGAGAGTAACTTAGAGTAGTAACATGCATACGTTACTACTCTATGTTACTACCCTTATAGTGGGAAGTGTCATATGTGTAGTAACATACACATGTTCATTTATTGTCTTGTAGACTCATTTTACATTGGAAAGCGCTATGTGATGGTAACATATTAGGTTACTCTATTTGCCTCTCTCCTCATTAATTACTTGCCACATCAACACTTTTGCTTATGTGGCATCTATGTTACTACCTATGTTACTCCCACTATGACCAGCCTAATGTGCATGCACCCTATTAATTAACCCGGTAAATGAAAAAACAAATTGGCTTGTAAAGCACACATTAATTTTTGTCTTGGTACCTGTAATTTGAATTTATGGCCTTGTATACAAAAATTGGGGGAGTAACTTAGTAGAGACATGCTTTAAATCCTCTTTTCAAATGTGCTTTTGTTAAAAGTGAAAGTGCAATGCGAAAGAGCAATCAGCTCGTTTCACCACCCAAGAGCAGAGACCATGGGGAAAACGATCAAAGTGTGGTAGTGGTACTACCTACCTATCGCCTATATATTGAAGATCGTATTATGCTTGTTGAGGTAATCTGATTAAGATATACATGATCCATTCATAGCTAGTGCGACAGCTCACCATCAGGGATTGTATAGGCGAGTTAGCTTGTGGAAGGAAAAAGGGAAGAATATTCGCAAAAAAAGGGGGAAAAGGGAAGAAAAGTAGGGTTGTTTAATCCCCTTTTACTTTATTTTACACAGGATGTATAGTATCTTAAGTAAAACACTTTCACTACCAGAATCGTGATTAAGCCTGTGAGCCAACATATATTCCCGTCGGCCCCGCGTAGACTCCCAGGAAAATGTCATTTTAGTGTGGGCCAGATACTGACTGACAGGTTTTTTTACCATATTCCTGTAGGTTCTGAGCAGGCGCACAGGAAAAGTATATCCCTGTGCGTCGCGGCCCACAGGAATCGCATTCGGCCCTTCGCGCCCGCGGGCTGCCGCTTCGCGCCATCGGGTTTTTATTGCGCGCGCATTTTTTCGGAGAGGCCCACCCTTTTGTCTATTTTCCTGTGTGTTTGGGCTCACAGAGTTAGGCCCAATACAAAAGGAGAGGGCAAACACGTAGAGCCTCCATCCCCAATTCAGTCGTAGTCTCCAGAATCCTCTCGATCCCCAATCCAGTCCCGCGCTTCACCGCCGCCGCCACCATCGTCCGGTCCACAGCCGGAGCCGCCGCCACACCATCCTCCGGTCCACCGCCGCCGCCGCCACACCACCCTCTGGTCCACCGCCACCGCCGCCACACCATCCTCCGGTCCACCGCCGCTGCCGCCACACCATCCGCAGGTCCACCGCCGTGGCAGCAGCTACACCATCCTCCCATCTACCGTTGCGGCTGCCTCCCCTCCCTGCGGAAGGCCGTCCTTCCGCCTGCATCTTCCTCACCACTTGCGTAGTGCCGGTCTCTGCCTCGCCACCCACCGGAGCACCAGCATCTGCCCCCCACCAAGCTCCCGTACTTGTCCCCCCATTCAGATTTACACGTCTTCACCTCCGGCTGCCTGTACTCCTCTACTCGCTGCCTCACAAGTCCCCATTCTCCATATCTCTGGTAATATATTACCTTATTTTCCTAGATCTACGATTTGTTTGCTCTATTTCTTGTGTAGCGTACAAGCTTCGTTGGAACTAATTTAGGCACATCTGATTAGTATACGGTTGATTTGGATAAGTTCAAACACCAATTTTTATGGGTTCCAACGCAAAACTAGTTGTACATGACCATGTACAGTTCTTTGGTGTGCAAGTTGATTTGGACAGATTTGTTTTGGTTGTTCTTAGACGTAAGTTGGAGCTTCTGTAGCAACATCAGTGAACAGCTAGCATGTAGCTTATGTACATGACCATCTAACTGTTCATTTTTTCTAGGTTGTAGCTTCCATGACACCTACCTGCTATTTATTTATTTATTTAAAGTGAATTTAAGATCTATAAATCCTAGAATAATCTTATCTTTTCATATTCCAGAAACATCAGCGAACAGCTAGGGGAGTTGGCTGGCCACCCTTTTCGACGCCGTAATTTCCCAGCTTGAACAAGTATATTGGTAAGTTATAGCTTTGAGCTCTTAAATTTATGTCTGAAACAATTGTCTTTTTGTGAATTGTTATTTGTGCTGCTGCCCTTTAGTATGCTATTATTTTTCTGAAATAGCCCCATTTCTGTGAATTTTATTTCAGTATGAGTTCTTGGTTAAATAATGGAGAACCGTGATTGGATGTATAGTGGATGGGTGTTTGGTCAAGTCCCTTCTAATATATGGCTTGAAGAAACTGCACGATTTATAGACCGGGCCTTCTCTTCCGTAGCTGAAGGTGGTAAAATTAAGTGTCCATGCGCCAAATGTCGGAATTATTTTCCGCAAGAAAGGCACATTGTAGAGAAACACTTGTATAAACATGGGTATAAGCCAAATTACAAAACCTGGACAGAACATGGTGAGAGTTTTGTAGCTGCTGCTGATGGATCTGTCCCTTTAGTACATCAAGAGGGCTGTAATGAAACTGATCGAATGGACAATATGTTGGTTGACTTAGGTGGTAGCCATCTTCCACCGGTTACTGAGGAGCCAACCTCCTCTGCCAAGGCTTTTTATAGGATGGTCAGTAGTGCCGATGAATTGGTACATGAGAACACAAAACACTCATGTCTTTCTGCTGTAGCTCGTTTGCTGGCTATGAAATCACAATACAACATGTCCATTGCACATTTTGATGATACCTTAAAAATAATCCATGAACTTTTGCCTCCTGAATCTAATTTGTCTGAAGACTTCTACCAATCCAAGAAACTCTTAGAAGGTCTTGGGATGCCATATGTCAAAATAGATGTGTGCAAAAATAATTGCATGTTGTATTACAAAGATAACAAACATAAAGAGAAGTGTGACTTTTGTGGCACATCTCGTTACGAGGAAGGCCAAAAGAAAATCCCACGTAAAGTTTCGCGGTACCTCCCTCTAAAAGATAGATTGCAAAGGTTGTATGCCAATGAGGAGACCGCAAAGCTTATGCGTTCTCACACTCCTTCCGGGTCTGATAAGATGGTCCACCCATGTGATGGTGAGGCTTGGCAAGATTTTGATAAGGATTTTCCAGAATTTTCATGTGATCCGAGAAGTGTGCGACTTGTCATAGCTACAGATGGTTTTACACCATATAGTTTGGTTGCTGCTCCGTACACGTGCTGGCCAGTGTTTGTAGCTCCGTTAAACCTCCCCCCTGGTTTTCTCTTAAAGCCAGAGTTTATATTTCTTAGTCTTGTGATACCTGGTCCTGAACATCCTGGAAAGAATTTGGGCATTCTAATGCAACCATTAGCAGATGAGCTCATGGAACTGTGGCTGGGGGTTAATACATGGGATGCCTCTGTGAAGAGAAACTTTTTAATGAAAGCAGCTTTTCTATGGTCAGTCCATGATTTCCCTGCTTTTGGTATGTTTGCTGGGTGGAGCACTCATGGGAAGCTAGCTTGCCCAGAATGCTTGAGTGATTCAAAATCATTTAGACTTCCGCATGGGCGTAAGGCTTGCTGGTTTGATTGCCATAGGCGCTTTCTACCTCCTGACCATGAGTTCAGAACCCAAGCCAATTCATTTAGAAAGGATATAATAGTGCTTGAGGGGCCACCAAGGCATTTGACAGGGGAGGAAGTGCGAGCTCACATGGTTGCAAATGTATATGACACAGATAACTATAATAAATTGCACAACTGGACCCACATAAGCTGCTTTTGGGATCTTCCATACTTTGATAAACTGAAGCTTAGGCACAACATCGATGTGATGCACAATGAGAAAAATATAGCAGAAGCTATATGGAACACATGCTTTGACATTCCTAATAAAACTAAAGATAATGTGAAGGCAAGAAAAGATCTAGAAGAAATATGCCATCGCCCTAAGCAGCATTTGCATTTGAAGGACAATGGGAAGTGGTTCAAGCCAAGGGCACCATTTGTCATTGAGAAAGATGATAGGTTAACCATTCTTAAATGGTTTAAAGAGCTGAAATTTACCGATGGATATGCAGCGGGTTTTAAAAGAGGAGTTAGCTTCCAGCAAAGGAAGATTTTTGGGCTTAAAAGTCATGATTACCATATCTTCATGGAACGGCTGCTACCAGTTGCATTTCGTGGCTTCATTCCGGAGAATATATGGTTATGTTTGGCCGAGCTAAGCTTTTTCTATAGGCAGCTATGTGCAAAAGAACTTAGCAAAGATGTTGTGAGCTCCCTAGAAAAGAATGTTGCGGTGCTTGTATGCAAACTGGAGAAGATATTCCCTCCTGGTTTCTTTAATTCAATGCAACATCTAATTGTACATCTTCCCTATCAAGCTCGACTAGGAGGCCCTGTCTTAGCCCGATGGATGTATAACTATGAGAGGTAAATCCAGAACTTGTAGTCCACTATAAGGTGGTGTGTTGGCTCTTAGGCTAACTTCTTGACTTGCCCTCGCAGATGCATAGGTAAACTTAAGACAAAAGTGCGCAATAAGGCTCGAGTTGAGGGCTCCATTGTTGAGGCTTATCTCGTTGAGGAGTCAACTAATTTCCTGTCTTTGTATTTTAATCCTAAAGTACGGTCAGTTAGAAACAAGGCACCTCGGTATGATGATGGGGCCTCTACATTTGAATCTGCATGTGACCTTGAGATATTTAAATGCCCTGGCCGATGCATGAGCCCTCAAGGATACCGTGAGCTCAATAACGACGAATACAAGGCTGCTTTCTTGTACATATTGACAAACATGCCTGAAATGGATGATCTTTTCAAGTACGTCTTAAAATCTCAATAACTACTATGAACAATAATATGTTTTCAACTGTTCATAACTCTAAATAACTTCGTGTAGGGAGTTTGATAATGAGCAGTGGAAGAGCCCTCGAGTTGTTCCAACACCGAAACAACTCCGTGAGTTAAGACTGAATGGCTGGAAATCAGGACCTGCTAGATGTCATGGACCTAATTTTTTTGACTGGTTTAAAACTAAAGTATTGTCCCTAAAACACTTAAATTTGTGCCCAATATTCATTTAGCTCCAAAACTGACATAAGTAATTATATCTTGCAGTGCATGAAGTCACCTAGCATTCACAATGCTTTACGCCAAATGTCTTATGGTTTTCGCACAAGAGTTGCTACTTATGGCTGTTATGATGTGAATGGGTATAGGTTTCGGTCAGAGAAGTATGAGAGGAAGAAATCTGAATTAACTAGAGTCAATAGTGGGGTTTGTGTTACTTCACTTGATGAAGATGACAACCAATTCGATTATTATGGTGTAATTGAAGATATAATTAAAATAACTTGGGAAGGTAGAATGAAACTGGAGCTAGTCTTATTTGATTGCCGCTGGTTTGATCCAACTTCAGCTGGGGTAAGGAGAACTGAAAATTTGGGATTGGTAGAGATAAATCACACCTCCAAACTCTCAAATTTTGATCCATTTGTTATGGCTGGTCAAGTTAGTCAAGTATACTACTTGTCTTACCCATGTAAGACTAGAAGAGATCTATTGGACTGGTCGGTGGTATTTCGAGTTCCTCCACGGGGCTATGTTCCTCCAATGGCCAGCAACAACCTTCCACAAGAACCAACACACGGTGTCTTATTCTATCAAGAGGATGGGTTGGAAGGCACTTTTACTATTGATATAGGACTTGGCTTAGAAAACATGGACTCATTTGCATCGGATGAGATTACTGATCCAAAAGAGATAGAACATTTGGAGAAGCTATCTGCTGCTATCCAAGAAGATGAAGATGAAGAAGGGGAGGAAGAAGATGAAGAGGATGAAGAAGATGAAGATGAAGAGGAAGAGGAGGAAAAATATGACGAAGATGAAGAACTTCAATCCCCAACCTATGATCCAAATGATTTCTAATGTTGTGCTGGTTTAGTTTTAGTGTTCTATGGTAGTTTGTGTTATTTTGTATACTAAAAGCAATCGAACGTTGTATTTTAATTCCTGTGTTGGAAGCAACTGAAACTTGATATTATTTATATTGAATATTTCTGAAAGTTTCTTTCTTTCTTGCAAATATGTGTTATTTGACATGTAGCCCACATGGCTTTCCTCTCATTCTGTTCAAATTTGTATTCTAATTCTAGTAGGTTCCCTCTGTAATAGATTTGTCTAACATCTGAATTTGTCTTTATAGGAGATGACTGGACTTCGTCATGTCCGTGCCAGGAGCGGATCAGGCAACAATAACTCACAATGGACAATTTCTGGCAGCACTAACTCTACCAACCTTTTGTCCCAAAAGAGTAATGTGAACTCATCTCACCCTTCATCTGAGAAGCGTAGAGGAAGACGCATGAGAGCTACTGTTGAATTAAGAGTGCCTCCACGTGGTCGCAAAGTTGGCCTTCAACCTAAAGGTGAAAGGTATCGAAAATGATGTATTGTTGCACATGTGTTTCCTGTTTTTCTAGAACTTGTCAATTAATATAGTTAAAAAAACTTTCAATTAATAACATTTAGTGCATGTAGGCAATTTAAGTATGTACCCTATCATCCCAAGAACTACAAGTACACTACACAACTTGGAGTTCTTCTCAAACATGAATACCCAGGAAAAATAGAAGAAAAAAATGATGATGGTGTCATCACTAATACGCGCTCGGCTTTGGAGTGGTACGATTACTATCATGATTCGACCCTAGATTTTCAGCAGCGGACAGCCGCAGATCGTGTGAAGGAAGAGTTTTGGGTAAGTATATTTTTTTGGAGTAATTGCAATTATACATATCTTTGTATTGTTGTAAAAATCTGATCAGGAAATTTTTGAACATGTAGAACTTGTTTGAGCTGCATGTGGATGACGAGGAAGATGATAGTGCCCGAATCCGAATTGAGGAAGAGGCTAACCGGATTATTGACACCTATGCAAGGAAAAAGGTGAAAGACATGTTGTACCAACTGCGTGTGGATGCTGTGAAGCTTTACTATGAGAATCAAGGAGAGAAGCTTGATGACTCGATGGCTTGTGCAAGAGAACTTGAATATGAGCAATACCTCCAGAGTAGGATACCATGGTGCAAGGAAGTTGCATGGCCTGGACTATGTCGTTATTGGACATCAAAGGGATACAAGACCAACAGGGGGAGGGGACGAGAAGCTCGCTTGAAATCTGAGGATATTGCTCAAAACAGAGGAGGCTCACGACCTTTTGCGGAGGCACAACAATATTTGGTATGTCGTGCTTGTTGTATGATTTGCTTCATACTTAGTTTTTCTGTTACATGACAATGCCATGACTTTTCTTGATTTTCTACGGTCTTGTAGGAAGAGACTCTTGGACCCGAGAAGGCGACGACGCTGAATACATATACTGCAATGAAATGTGGAATGAAGAATGTGAGTAGCAGCGGCAATAATGGTGCAATCATTAGCAATGGTGCAATCATGAGCCAGAAGGCACAAAAACGCATTGTATGTCATTGTTTCTACTGCCATACTGCTTATAGATTTTGAGGATGTTAATTTACTAGCATGTTGTGAACAAACTATATTTTTTCATTGTTAGGATGACTATACTACATTGGTCAAAGAGAAGTATCCAGATAATTGGGAGGGAAGAGAGTTGGACGGTGAGCTGTTGTATGAAGCATCAGGTGGCATTCCTCATGGTCGTGTGTCAATAGGCGATGGGGTTGTTAAGAAAGAAGATATTAAATCAGCAGCTAGGAAAAGGAATGCCAGTGCACCAATTTCGCTCACACTTCGAGAGAAGGAACAACTCAGGCGTGCTAATGAAGAAAATGCAGAACTCAGGCGTGCTAAGGAGATGCTACAGCAGAAAGTAGATATGCATGGGCAGCTCATAACTGTATGTACAAATTAACGCCCAAATTCTAAACCAATGGATCTCAACTTCTCAATTATCAACTCGAGTAACATTTCTTCCTTTTGCAGGCACTTTTCAAGGAGATAGGAAAAGAGTTGCCAGCGCATATACTACATATACTAAGCCATGGAGCTGTTTTGCAACCAGAAGTAAGTGTATGAGAAACTTGAAGTTATCTATATCATATGGATGAATGTGTGATGTCCACTACTCAACTTGAATTTGTGCATTCCTTCTGACCTGTCTACGCTGATGTAGCTGCAATATCAACATTATGTTGCATATGAGATTTTTTTCATGTTTTATATCAAGATATTTGGCTGTTTGCATCTGGGAGCTTGTCTACTCTCATAAGATTCTTTAGCTGTTATGCCCAATTTTTTTTTCATGTTTTATATCAAGATATTTGGAACTTCAAAGTAGCCTGGACATGTAAATGAAAAGAAAATCCATTCTTGGTGCCAAGCATTAATCAATAAATGGAAATTATTTTGTTCTGTTGTCTCCACTTATTATCCAACAAAGTATTGTGTTTTTATTGTTCTAAATCAGATTAAATAACAATTTGGTTACTTGGGCTTGATTCAGGGGACAAATAACTCGTGTCAAGCCGGCTCACAAGCGGTTGATGGCAACAATGATGTCATGGAGTCGAGCGAGGAGAACGACACCACTGGGAATGTCGGTGATCAGATCGTTGACGCAGCAGCCAACCATGGCGGAAACTGATTGCTCAAACAACATGATAACATCAGACTGTAGGTGGTCTTCATACGCTCTTTTGTGGACTTGTGTATCCAATATGGTTTAGGAATGAGAACTAACATCTGGTGGTAGTTGCAAGCCGGCGTATTTTGCTAGTATTGTTGTAGTTGGAAGGTCCTTTTGTGGATGGTACCATTGTAGCCTTGTATTGTACTTTGTTGATCTATATGTATGGAACTAATGATGATATATGAAGTCTGATGTTGTCATATAAATCTATTCTCACATGGTCTCTGTGAAATAATGTAACATCTGTAGCATCTGGGTTAAGCACATTGCTTTTTCGGCAGGAATATGAAAAAAAACATCATGAGGCAACAGTGACGGCCAACGGCTGACAGGAATGCACGAACGTTGCAGCTTTCCTAGCACAAATTCCTGTCGGCTGAACCTACAGGTATAAGTTGGTAGGAATGCCTCCTAGTACAAATTTCCTGGCGGCCTTTCCTGACAGGTGGTTGACAGGAATATGTATTTTCCGGGAGGCATAAATCTGACAGAGCATTCCTTTCGTGTGAGCCAACCGTCAGGAATAACCGACAGCAATAATATTCCTGTGGGCCGACCGGCAGGCATATTGTTTCATTCCTGGCAGGCTATGGCTGTCGGTTGTTCCTGTCGGTTGGCCGACAGGAATTATATTCCTGACGGCCAGTTTTATTTTCCTGACGGCTGTTGGCCCACACGCTTAGTCGCGTTTCTGGTAGTGTTTGGACTTTTGCACATGAAAAACGCGCTAAATAAAATTGGTGAAATGCTTATTTCCATCTCAGAGAGTGTGTTTGTGTATATATATTCGATCGTAGACCCCAAGAATAACTGAGTGTAGCTCAGTGGTAGGGATATAGTCCTGTGTTCTAGGCCAGCCGATCCCCACCACAGGGAGCAGATATTTCAACGGTGTTTCTCACTCCTATAAAAATATGCCGGGGTCTTTTCCTATGTTTAGACCCCGGATATGAGCATGCATAGTTGCCGCTTTAAATTCAAACTTCTTTCTCTCGCTGGTCGCCAATTTCGGCGCTAAACGACAATAAGGAGCTAAGAAAATGGACAAGAACATGCAAGTTGCAAGATGCTTTTGACCTAATTGGCCATCATTTTAGCTTGCATGGATGATACTAGCAGCTACTCTTAATTAATCTGTTTAGTATAGTAACTTAACAACGTATATGGTGCAGGTCCCGGAAAGCAGCATCTATCTATCTGTGGGGTTTGTAAGTGATCGATCATCTGTTATCTGTTAGGTTGTCTCCACGTATGTTCTTCATTGATTAATTAGTCAACTAATTGAGTCCATTCCGCTGCTCTAGCCGGCCGGCCTGCATCTACCTCTCATACATCAACTTTTTTTAGCTAGTGCGGCTCCATATTTGGACATGCATGCATGTATGCCGCACGTGTGTGTGTGCGCGTGTGCGCGTGCGTTTGTGTGCGTGTGCAGTACTAGAAATGGGATTATTTTGAGTCAAACAAGTGTGAAACACCTACACAGTCCATACACGTCATTTAGGGTTTGTTCAGTTTCGCAGGTGTTAGCGAGATTGACAGGGAATTAAGCTCAATCGAACATGCTCGTAGTTCCAAACCCCCAATCCCAGCAGATTCTTACCAACCGAACATGTCCTTAGTTAATTTCAACATTACAATGATCATAAGATTATTCACTTGACCATGATATGCTGCACTTGCATGCACCAAGCAAACATACGTACATGCCCAGGTCCCGGAAACCCAAAACCACGGGCATTCCAATCACCAGCTAGCCGATGAATCTTTGGCCGTAGAAAAGGTGAATCTTTGAGACTGGATGGTACACATAAAGGCCATCCATCCATCATGAAAGCCCGCCGAAATGCAGAGATATTTAGACACGGGATGCAACGCATATATACTATCTTCTACTTATGAAATTATCCCAAACGTTAGCTGGTCAGCGACCTTTGCCAAAAGGTTCACGTTTTCATGATTCTCTCACATATATGCCCATCAAGCCCGAAAATGTTATAGGGAACCATGGTTCAGCCGAACCTACGCTCGACACCATTGATCTCTGAGCACTTTTCATAAGGATCCGTGTATGATTGATTAAAAAATGCATGATGGGAGCTGTTTGCATGTTAAACAATGCATGACGCGGATCCACATGTAGCAGGATGTTGAATCGTACGGCGTCGACCATAGGTTCGGCTGAACCATGGTCCAGAATCACGCCTCTCCCATCAAGCCACTGTATAGTTCGGCAGTTCCTATAGGGACATGCCAATCCTAATGGACGCACCTGGTTTTAGAAAGATGATTCCTTGTTTCGTCGGTTCTCCTCGTCTTTGATGGCTTTTCTGACACCGAGAGGTGGAAAACCATAGGACAGCAAGTTTCATTGTGTCAACATCTTGATAGTCTCGCAAAAAATAAAGCAGCATTGACTTCCCAACCTCCAACGGCTGCAAAATCAACCGTGATTTAGCAAAAATGTCGCCTGAACTGTAGTGCAAGTATTATAGGTGAACCCACTAGTTATCAGCTAGAGAAAAAAATTGTATGTTTTCTATCCCTCCACAGAAATGCAATTTTGTTGTTGAAAAAGGGGTAGACTCTGACCTCTAAATCATCATGATGCACACAACCATCTTTGTTAAAAAAAAGGACAAAGTTCAACAAGTACGCAATAGCAATTAAAATGAGAAAACAGAAAAATGAACACAAAATGTCGTATTAAGATCACATGACTTAACCACATAATCTATTAGTGAAATGCCAGCCAAACTGGTTGAATAACGATTGTGAAACCGTCTCCATACGGTTGCACCCAGACGCCATGAGCTCCCAGTGTCCCCGTTTTGAAGTGATGATCACATACGGATCGATGTGATGGCCTTGCAGATAAGCTGCACAAAGTTAATAGAGAAAGACCCACTAAAAACATAGTCATTCCAGTAATTCCAATTTCCCCAAAGTAAGCCACAAACCCCTATACGGATATGACCCTTAAGGTTTTTGTTGATACCAACCAACCAGATTCCGAATAAATTTGGGACATTTGTTGGGGGTGACATATTACATGCAACAAGAGTCGCACGCCAAATCAAAGTTGTGAAAGGGCGAAAATAGAGAAATGTTAAATTATTTCATCTTGAACACAAAACAACACTTTATACATCTCGTATGGTTTCTTTTAGCCAAATAATCTTTGGTGAGGATCACTTCCTCTGTACAAATCACATAAAATTTTATCTCTAAAGGAACTTTAACGTTCCAAATATTATTTCTCTGGAACATGGGTCCCATATTTATAAGATCGGAATACATAGACCTCTGTACAAATCACATAAAATTTTATCTCTAAAGGAACTTTATTTTTCGAATATTCTTTCTGCGAAACGTCAGCCCCATATTTATAAGATTTGCATACATAGACTTAACAGCAAACACGTTGCTGGTCTTAACTCTCCACCAAAACATTCGGCACGTGAGCTAAGTTGACCAACATCATCATACAAACTAAAGGAGCCATGCATCAATTTCTCACCAATTATGGCCCTCCCGAATTGGATGTCCAGAGGTGTCGATCCAAAAACATATTGAATTGTACCATCTCCTCTAACACTATATTGTAAATTGAAGGGTACATAGTCGCAAGCGGATTTTCACCTAGCTAGGTATCTCCCAGAAACTCATCGATTGGCCATCAGCAACTTCATCAAGCCCTTTCAAAACAGAGAATCGGTTGGTTTGGCATCCACTTCGGGAAGGCTTCCAAAACAGATATATTCTTGCAATATAAGTGTTATTATGGAGGAGCTCTTGCGAGACACCCTTCCCCATTTTGTAGCTTGAATAGCTATTTGCTATGCAAGCACTTATTTTTAATTTTGATGTTTTTGATGTTTCCGATGCATATCCATCCTAGGTCCTTTGGCCTACACAAGATATATGATTTAGCCAGTTGATACTTCCATTTGTGCTCATCACACATTTCTAGAAGAAGAAAAATACCATGTTTGTAATCGCTATTAATAGTTGATAAGATCCGAAGTTTTTGTAATTATCATGGTACTTGTTGGCTCCTGATCAGCTAAATGAACCTTATTAGCCAGACATCACATCCACACAAGGGGTAATTAATTTGATTGGCTCCAAGCTACCGTGTTGATGAATTGTCTTCTCGCGTAAACTACACCTATGTTAATCGAGCCGCTATCATGTTGTGCTTGCGAATTAATTTTTCCATAGACTAAAATCTTTAGTGGATGGGCCCGAGAGGAGCACCCTAATCAAATCCCGAAAGGATGTAAATACCCTCCAATTTATGTTCATCAAGACCAAATTAATCATGAAGATCAAGAACAAAGAATCTGAAGTGCTAAAAAGCCATGATGTATTTTCACCAAGTTTTTCTTTATCTACATTTGTACACCATCTAGCTACACAATATTACTCTCTTAAACAACACTTCATTGTACTATTTTATTTATCATATATGTCACCAATTCATGAAATTGACTAAATGATCCATATTATCTACTATATTATTCTTGCGTCACTTACCAAAACCCGATAAACTATCCATAACAAATATGAGCAACAACATATGGCTAACGACGGGCTTAAGCTCAGGCGCGGCGTGCTGCCGCACCTCTACCTGCTAGTATTCTAAATTCCGCCAGGCCCATGCAGTAGAGGCGGGGGTCTCAATGCATGCATGCCACTATAGGATGCTTCCACATGCAGGTGTGTCATGTTTTTCTACATGGATGGCAATAGTACAATATGGTGAGTCGTGACGCTGTAGGGAGTGAGTATTACAACAGGTTGTTACTAACCTTCTAATTGGAGACCGACCACAACCATAGTGTGTTTGGAAAGATGAGGCTCTCTAAAGTTAATCCATGATTTTGATTTGTCTTACTGTAAAGTGAATCTATGAAAGAGGTGTTTCGTCGGCTAGCTGAATTTGCGGGTAATCTTGATGAAATTTCCCAACATTTGTTTACTATTCTTAGAAGTTACCGATGCACAAAACAAATCATCAGGAACATAAGGGATGGACAAAAGTTTGATAAGAAAAGGATGCGTCGAAGCAGTGGCATGTGCTGCTGCAGGTCATGCCACTTGGGGATATTTTGCTTGCACTCGTGACAAGTTAACTATGATTTTTAATTAGTGTTGCTCTGCCTAGAAAAGTACACGGTATAATCAAGCTTGTCACCACAAAAAAAGGAAACCATACTATAGTGACCATACTATTCGAGGAGTAAGTCAAGTTGCAGCCAAAACCAGTGCATGTGTGGAAGATTAGAGACAGCCACACTTGTAATCTCCCTTTAATTTGTGCTTTTCTCAAAAGTGAAAGTGATTAGCCAAGAGCTACCTAGCTTGTCGTTTCACCATGAAATTGAAGACCACAGTCAAGAGTGGAAATGCTCAAAGTGTGTGTACCTACCACCTAACGCTCAGTTATGCGCATTGAGCTAAGGTAATCTTCATATCACTAATATATTTAATAAGATACTATATATGATTCATTCCATACGGGGTTAGTGCGGCTCACACTTCCTATTTAGCCAGGATTACATATATCTTACTGCATTGGGGGTTGATATTGTTAAGATATTGTATCGTAGTATGATATTGTTAGCACCACTCTCATCTTTAATTATAGTGCCACATTACTGGATATGTCCTTATGAGTTATATAACTGTAGCGGGGAGGCCTAATTAACATAGTTTATTGATTCATTTAGTTTCATAACCCTGATGATCACAGAACTATTTGCTAATTAATTTACCCCAGAAATCCACTATATATAAATGAAACGAATGTGAGACATTCATCGCTCAAAGTCACACTTAACTTCTCATACCATTTGATTGTTTGACAATGACCCTGTCAGTTGTTCACTTGCTGCACATGCACCACACTATACATGGAGACTCTAGTTCGCAACACCCAGCCAGCCATGGATATTTCAAAAAACAGATGATTAATCTTTAGCAAGAGAAAAAGATGAATCTTGGAGACAAGACAGTACACTGCACATAAAGGCCTCATGAAGGCCGGCCAAGTGGAGAAATATTTGGATAGAAGCAGATGTATATGCATCTTCTTATCCCCAACTTTAGTTGGCCACCCACATTTGGCAAAAAGTACATGTTTCCACGGTTTTCCACATACATGCCCGTCATTGCGTAGTGTCATCTACTATGGTATTGTGTAGATTTACCAGTCATGTAGGCACCTGGTTTTTCTTCTTCTGGCCCACATGTTATATAGACATTACTCACTCTATGCCCAAACAAATATTCACACTGAGTAGAATCAAAATCCTAGCTACCAACATATAATCTTTCGTGAGTGTTTCTTGGGCACCCCCCGCCTCCATGAGCCCTCCTAACATCGAGATGTGGAACACTATGGATAAAAATTTGTTTTGTCCTTGTTTAGAGTTTAGAGTTTTTTTCAACAATGGGTAGTTTAGAGTTTAAGTTATTTTTTCTGATACTCATTATGTGTGTATGTCTTGATGTTGAGACTATGTCGTAGACATTAAAAGACCTACGGATCCATCGCAGTCCTAGTATGCGGTCGTCTGGTCAATACAGAGCTTGTTATGTTCCACTCCTACGGATTCATGACTTCTGATCCAGTGGATTGTTGTCCTGCAGAAATCGTTCTTCCCTATGATTTGTCCTTGCACTTTTTCGTTCAATCTCCACCGGTCGAGCCGGTACATAGCCCGTTTGCTTCAATCAATGGGGAATTGATTCAGATGGAGACTAAAAACTTAATTTGTTGCATGTTGCAATGATTAGGTTAAAACAAAACAAATTGATAACGACAATAGATTGCTGCCACTCACACAGAACATATTAAAAGCTATTGTCGGACTGTATTTGTGCCCAATAATTTGTTGAAGCATAATTACAAAGAAGAGATTTTGTTGTCGCAGAAAGGAAAACTATATGTAGTTCACACTTTAGTTCACCGTACGTGGTTGTATCGTATATTATGCACTTTACAACAAAGCTACTAAACTAGTTGGGTCGACATACAGCGACTCATTTACCAAACAAAGTAGACGAAGTTGAAGAAAATGAAGCACAAGAACAATAGTGCTACTACTTAACTAAGTACAAGTACAACTCATGTAATTAATTACTAGCTGATGGTAAATACTCGACTAACTAAGAAAATTTCAATTAATTACATAGCCTAACTAGCAAACCGGAGGAAAAGAGAACATAAGAGGAATAAGATAAACTGATTAAGGCAAGAACGTGCTATCTCCACCACCAGCCAGCTCGCCGCACCTCCCGCACCTGTTGTTCCCTGCCACTACGACCACTAGCGTAGGTGCAGGGGCTGGAACAGCAACGATGGAGGCGCGGCAAGAGGGGCAGCTGGCGCAGGTCCGGAGCCAAGCATCGATGCAGAGAACGTGGAAGGTGTGGCCGCAATGCGGGAGAACGCGCATGCTCTCCCCCTCCACGAACTCGGCTAGGCATATCGCACACTCCGTTGCTGCCGGTTGCGGTGAAGCGACTGTGGCGAAGGAGACGGTGGGGAGCGCGTCAATTGCCTTCTTCTTGAGGCCCTCCGGGGCTGGGTTAGAGAACGAACTGGAGCTGGAGCATCGGTGTCGGCATGCGCACCGGGAAGCAAGAGCGACTCCGAGGACGCAAACGAGCATGCACATCATTGACGCCAGGATGACCGCCATGTCTGAGTCCACCGTCATCGGCGCTGCCTGCTCCGGCGGTTGCTGTGGTGAAGTAGGCGACGACGACGACGTCCCTCCGGTGCCGGAGGGGGCGAGGGTGGCCGCGCGTTGCAGGACTCTTGCCGGAACGCGCATGGTCTTGTTGTCGCCCGGAATGCTCTGGTGGCTAAGAGCTAGTTTTGACTGGAGCATATGTGTTGGTCTGAGTTCTGACCGTGGACTGCGAACGCATGGTTTTTTTATAGGGTCAGTGGGGTGGTGGCGCAAGGACCAGTCGGCTCCTGGACAGGCAACCGGGTCCATGCATGCCACTCGAGGATATTTGTCCATGCAACCCTGGCAGCTTGGTTTGTACTATTATCCATTTGGTTTGCTCCATGGAAGGATATTTGTCCATGCCAATCAAGTATCTAGGGACACCACTGTTGTACTGAGTGGTAGTGATCAGTGGTGAAAATAGTAACTAAAAGTCTAATTATAGACCAGCCACTGAACCACAGTATGTGTGAAAAGATGAGACACGCTTTAGCACTTTTAGATCGTGCTGTGCTAAAAAAAACAACAAAATTATGGTGCTAAGAGCATCTCCAACCAGGGACATTAAATACTTTCCATATGTCCGGACGGACAACCGCGGTAGTGTCGGGATACGAGAGAAGAAATATGCTATCCAACCAATCTTCCAAATCGTCTTCATATGTTTGGGATGTCCACTCATATGTAAGGAGTAAATGAGGGTGTTCGGACAGCTCACCATGTTAAATTCAGACCAAGTTTCTCTTTTTTTTTTCTCTTTTTTCGGTCCTTCTGGTTTCTCCATCCCCACCAGTTATATGTTTGTGAATGGACAATTTGAGGTACACAACTGCATCAATAGACAAATAAAGGTTCAATGTGTACATGCCAAACACTGTCTGTTTGTCTCTATAGACATGTAAGGGGTCAGATTAGGCAAGTCCGATTGGAGATGCCCTATGTACTTTTCTTATTTGGAAGTGAAGCGGGAAAAATAGGTAGATTCGAGGCCCCTTTTTTGCCAAAAATCATGTTTTGATCATTTTGAATTAACTATTATTCTATTTTTCATTTTTCCAGCGGTGAAGGGTGCTAGTACACGCCTACATGCATGAAACTTCAAGGATTTCTTTGGTTTAGTATGGATTATGTGTGGATTGAGAGGGGGTTGGCATGGAACTTAGCACAATGCTCTGCAAATCCCCTTTTTCCGTAGGCAAGGGCATATATTATCAAAATTGTCCAGTTCTTATTAAACCATCCTTACAAAAATAGAAAATAAAACATATATCTTTGGTTGTATTGGCGTCGTCTTCTTTCCACTCTCACCGGCGGCGCATCATGAGAAAAGCTGGGGAACAGCCTTGAAGCCTGGATAACACTGTTGATGGAGGCTCCAAGAAGTTGCCGGTGGGAGCCAGAAGATGCTATCAACAACAAACCGAGGATTTGCTCGAAGTGGGGAGGGTTGGACAACCATACTAGATATGTCTAGATAGAACCAGTGAGGCCTAACCTCACTAGCTTCCCGGCAAAACCGAAGTTGGTTATGCTTCAACAAGAAGCCAGAAGTCAGAAGGCCTATGTTGGTTTGGTATACTCTACCAAGTGATAGTAATTGTACGAAAGGAGTGGGTGGCATGGGTCTTGTAGCTAAACGAGTTTCAAGATAAGAGACACGCTTTAACTGACGCTACTGCAGGAGGAGGAAGAAGCCAAGTGGCAGATAGTGCTAGGTATTGAGTGACCAGGCGCATGTATGTAGAAGATTAGAGGGCAAGGCCCACTTTTAAATCATGCTTTTGTCAAAAGTTAAAGTGAGATACAGAGAGCTATGAAGCTCGATGGTTTCATCCACTTGCGCAAGACAACGCACGGGGAAAATGATACAAAGTGTGTACACACATCTAGCTATCGCCTACCAACCGGAGGTCCAGATATATCATGCGCGTTGAGGTAATCTTAATAGTTTATCACTAATTAAGATATACATGCCTGATCCACCCATCCATTCATAGTTAATGCAATGACTCAGTGTTAAGTACTATATATCGTGGACTTAGATTACATGGTAAAGAAAAGGGAAAAGATAAAGCGTTAGAAAGTACCGTCTTTCAACACCAACCCCTTGCTTCATAGGATGGGAGGGATCTTATATCTAAAGAGAAAACTTGATTAGTTGTTCCCAGCTCCCACAAGGAAGAAAAGTTAACTAATTTGCATAATTCCTTTGTGGTACACATATGCATAGTTTGTCCACCTGGATTGGTGAGTAAAGTTACCCCTGATTGGCCGGCCGCTTTTAATTTGAACTTTCCCGCTCTCTATTTCCAGCGCTAGACGGCAATAAAGAGCTAATGTAGAGGAACATGCATATGCGAGCTTCCAAGTTCTTTTCACTCATACAGAGAACAGAAGAGGAATAAGATAAATTGATTAAGGCAAGAACGTGCTATCTCCAACACCAGCCGGCGTGGCTAGCTCGCCGCACCTCCCGCACCTGTTGTTCCCTGCCACTACGACCACTAGCGTAGGTGCAGGGGCTGGAGCAGCAACGATGGAGGCGCGGCAAGAGGGGAAGCTGGCGCAGGTCCGGAGCCAAGCGTTGATGCAGAGAACATGGAAGGCGTGGCCGCAATGTGGGAGAACGCGCATGCTCTCCCCCTCCGCGAACTCGGCTAGGCATATCGCACACTTCGTTGCTGCCGGTTGCGGTGAAGCGGTTGTGGCGAAGGAGACGGTGGGGAGCGCATCAATTACCTTCTTCTTGAGGCCCTCCCGGGGTTGGTTGGAGGACGAACGAGAGCTGGAGCATCGGCTTCGGCATGCGCACCGGGAAGCAAAGCGAGTCTGAGGACGCAAACGAGCGCGCACATCATTGACGCCAGGATGACCGCCATGTCTGAGTCCACCGTCATCGGCGCTGCCTGCCCCGGCGGTTGTTGTGGTGAAGCAGGCGACGACGACGACGTCCCTCCGGTGCCGGAGGGGGCGAGGGTGGTCGCGTGGTGCAGGACTCTTGCCGGAACACGCATGGTCTTGTTGTCGCCCGGAATGCTCTGGTGGCTAAGCGCTAGTTTTGACTGGAGCAGATGAGTTGGTCTGAGTTCTGACCGTGGACTGCGAACACATGGTTTTTTTAGGGTCAGTGGGGTGGTGGCGCAAGGACCAGTGGGCTCCTGGACAGGTAACCGGGTCCATGCATGCCACTCGAGGATATTTGTCCATGCAACCCTAGCAGCTTGGTTTGTACTAATATCCTTTTGGTTTGGTCCATGGAAGGATATTTGTCCATGCCAATCAAGTATCTAGGGACACCACTGTTGGACTGAGTGGTAGTGATCAGTGGTGAAAATAGTAACTAAAAGTCTAACTATAGACCAGCCACTGAACCATAGTATGTGTGAAAGGATGACACACACTTTAGCACTTTTAGATCGTGCTATGCTAAAAAAACAACAAAATTGTGGTGCTAAGAGCATCTCCAACTAGGGACATTAAATATTTTCCATATGTCCGGATGGACAACCACGGTAGTGTCGGGATACGAGAGAAGAAATATACTATCCAACCAATCTCCCAAATTGTCTTCATATGTTTGGGATGTCCACTCATATGTAAGGAGAAAATGAGGGTGTTCGGACAGCTCACCATGTTAAATTCAGACCAAGTATTTCTTCTTTTTTCTCTTTTTTTCTCTCTCCTTCTAGTTTCTCCATCCCCGCCATTTATATGTTTGTGAATGGACAATTTGAGGTACACAACTGCATCAACAGACAAATAAAGGTTCAATGTGTATATGCCAAACACTGTCTGGTTGTCTCTATAGACATGTAAGGGGTCAGATTAGGCAAGTCCGATTGGAGATGCTCTGTGTACTTTTATTTTTGGAAGTGAAGCGGGGAAATAGGTAGATTCCAGGCCCCTTTTGACAAAAATCATGTTTTGATCATTTTTAATTAACTATTATTCTCTTTTTCTTTTTTCCAGCGGTGAAGGGTGCTAGTACACTCCTACATGCATGAAACTTCAAGGATTTGTTTGATTTAGTATGGATTATGTTTGGATTGAGAGGGGGTTGGCATGGAACTTAGCACAATGCTCTACAAATCCCCTTTTTCAGTAGGCAAGGGCATATATTATTAAAATTGCCCAGTTTTTATTAAACCATCATTACAAAAATAGAAAATAAAACATATATCTTTGGTTGTATTGGCGTCGTCATCTTTCCACTCTCACCGGTGGCGCATCATGAGAAAAGCTGGGGAACAGCCTCGAAGCCAGGATAACACTGTTGATGGAGGCTCCAAGAAGTTGCCGGTGGGAACCAGAAGATGCTATCAACAACAAAACAAGGATTTGCTCGAAGTGGGGAGGGTTGGACAACCATACTAGATATGTCTTGATAGAACCAGTGAGGCCTAACCTCACTAGCTTCCCGACAAAACCGAAGTTGGTTATGCTTCAACAAGAAGCCAGAAGTCAGAAGGCCTATGTTGGTTTGGTATACTCTACCAATTGATAGTAATTGTACGAGAGGAGTGGGTGGCATGGGTCTTGTAGCTAAATGAGTTTCAAGATAAGAGACACGCTTTAACTGACGCTACTGCAGGAGGAGGAAGAAGCCAAGTGGCAGATAGTGCTAGGTATCCAGTGACCAGGCGCATGTATGTAGAAGATTAGAGGGCGAGGCGCGCTTTTAAATCATGCTTTTGTCAAAAGTTAAAGTGAGATACAGAGAGCTGTGAAGCTAGATGGTTTCATCCACTTGAGCAAGACAACGCACAGGGAAAATGATACAAAGTGTGTGCACACATCTAGCTATCGCCTACCGGCCGGTGATCCAGATATATCATGCGCGTTGAGGTAATCTTAATAGTTTATCACTAATTAAGATATACATTCCTGATCCACCCATCCATTCATAGTTAGTGCAATGACTCACTGTCAAGTACTATATATGGTGGACTTAGATTACATGGTAAAGAAAAGGGAAAAGATAAAGTGTTAGAAAGTACCGTCTTTAAACACCAACCCCTTGCTTCATAGGATGGAAGGGATCTTATATCTAAAGAGAAAACTTGATTAGTTGTTCCCAGCTCCCACAAGGAAGAAAATTTAACTAATTTGCATAATTCCTTTGTGGTACACATATGCATAGTTTGACCACCTGGATTGGTGAGTAAAGTTACCCCTGATTGGCCGACCGCTTTTAATTTGAACTTTTCCGCTCCCTATGTCCAGCGCTAGACGGCAATAAATAGCTAATGTAGAGGAACATGCATATGAGAGTTTCCAAGTTCTTTTCACTCATGCTAGATTATGCATGATACTACTAGCTCTTGTCTTTTTTTGTATTGGCAGTGAGCTTGCTTTTATGATATGAACAAAATTCTCTTTTTTTCATTAATTTGTTTATGCTATATAGATTGAAAAAGGGGGGAAGTGAAATCATAGTGAGATAGTATGGGCCTTAAATTTTCCTTGATATTTGTGTCAAGGAAGTAAATGCAAATAACCATGACAAAGATGGATGTTTCACCAACCTTGGGTATGCGAATTTGATAAAGATTTTTTTAGCTCTTTGACTGCACGAAGAAATATTATGAGCGCAGGCAATTTCATTATTATTGAAATGTACTAAAAAAGATTACATTTGTTGGAAGACTTTGAATGAAAACGCATCCGGATCAAGGCTAAGTGACCGCGTTAGTAGGGACTAATTGGAGAAATGCTTTAAATCTCATTTTCTAGGTGTGCTTCTATCCAAAGTGGAAGTGAAATGCAAAAGAGCTATCGATACACATATTTCCAAATTGGAGACATGCTTTAAATCTCATTTTCTAGGTGAGATTTAAAGCATGTCTCCACCTCCAAGAGCAAAACGATACAAAGTGCATGTACCCACTTAGGTATAGCCTACTATAGATCTTATTATGCGTGTTGAGGTAATCTAAATATTTATCACTTAGATATACATGATCTAACCAGAGTTAGTGCGACATCAAGGATTGCCTATCTACCTATCTAGAGCATTGTCTAATCCTCATTGTTAAATTTTTTTGGCTGGTCACCATTTTCGGCGTTAGATGAGAAAGAGAAGAAGATGGAGGGAGAGGAACATATGCAAGTTGCAATAAAGACCTTTTTGACTCAAATGGCCATTGATGATACTAGTAGCTTGTCGTAATTAATCAGTCGATCAACTTGACAATGTATATATAGTGCAGTTTAAAGAAAGCTTCTATCTCTCTATCTATCTATGGTGCGGCATCTCGTCGTGTTATATATGATTGATCCCCTATTATCGGTTAGGTTTGTCTCTCCATGCGTGCTTGATTAGTTAGTCAACAAACTGAGTCCATTCCTCTGCTCTAGCCGCCGGCCTGCATGCTACTCTCACAATGAGTACCTCTCATGCACCAACTTTCACTAGTGTGGCTACATGTGATCAGACATGCACGTACCTCACATGGGATTATTTTGGTTCGAACAGACTGCAGACACCTAATCCATGGACACAATTTGGTGTCAAAAATCAGAATGATCACAAGATTGTTAATCTGGCCATGTGATACTTCCATTTTGCATCATGCTTTTATATCGATATTTATTGCATTATGGGCTGTTATTTCACATTATGTCACAATACTTCTGGCTATTCTCTCTTATTTTATAAGGTTTACATAAGGAGGGCGAATGCCGGCAGCTGGAATTCTGGGCTGGAAAAGGAGCAAATATTAGAGACCTATTCTGAACAACTCCAAAAGTCCTAAAACTCCACGGAATACCTTATAATAAATAATGAAAAATCCTCGCCAAAGATGAAGACCAGGGGGCCCACACCCTGTCCACGAGGGTGGGGGGCGCCCCTCCTAGGGTGCGCCCCTACCTCGTGGGCCCCCTGGTGGCTCTCCGACGACCATCTTCTACTATATGAAGTCTTTCGTTGAGAAAAAACCCAGAAGCAACCTTTCGGGATGAAACTCCGCCGCCACGAGGCGGAACCTTGGCGGAACCAATCTGGGGCTCCGGCAGAGCTGTTCTGCCGGGGAAACTTCTCTCCTGGAGGGGGAAATCATCGTCATCGTCATCACCAACGCTCCTCTCATCGGGAGAGGGCAATCTCCATCAACATCTTCATCAGCACCATCTCATCTCAAAACCCTAGTTCATCTCTTGTATCCAATTCTTGTCTCCAAGTCCGGGATTGGTGCTAGTAGTGTTAATTACTCCTTGTAGTTGATGCTAGTTGGTTTAATTGGTGGAAGATCATATGTTCAGATCCTTTATGCATATTATTATTCCTCTGATTATGAACATGAATATGCTTTGTGAGTAGTTACGTTTGTTCCTGAGGACAAGGGAGAAGTCTTGCTATTAGTAGTCATGTGAATTTGGTATTCGTTTGATATTTTGATGAGATGTATGTTGTCTAGCCTCTAGTGGTGTTATGTGAACGTCGACTACATAACACTTCACCATTATTTGGGCCTAGAGGAAGGCATTGGGAAGTAATAAGTAGATGATGGGTTGCTAGAGTGACAGAAGCTTAAACCCTAGTTTATGCGTTGCTTCGTAAGGGGCTGATTTGGATCCATATGTTTCATGCTATGGTTAGGTTTACCTTAATACTTTTGTTGTAGTTGCGGATGTTTGCAATAGAGGTTAATCATAAGTGGGATGCTTGTTCAAGTAAGAACAACACCCAAGCACCGGTCCACCCACATGTCAAACTATCAAAGTACCGAATGCGAATCATATGAACATGATGAAAACTTGCTTGACGATATTCCCATGTGTCCTCGGGAGCGCTTTTCCTTATATAAGAGTTTGTCCAGGCTTGTCCTTTTCTACAAAAAGGATTGGGCCACCTTGCTGCACTTTATTTACTTTTGTTACTTGTTGCTCGTTACAAATTATCTTATCACAAAACTATCTGTTACCACTTATTTCAGTACTTGTAGAGAATACCTTGCTGAAAACCGCTTATCATTTCCTTCTGCTCCTCGTTGGGTTCGACACTCTTACTTATCGAAAGCACTAGATAGATCCCCTATACTTGTGGGTCATCAAGACTCTTTTCTGGTGCCGTTGCCGGGGAGTGAAGCGCCTTTGGTAGGTGGAATTTGGTAAGGAAAAATTTATATAGTGTGCTGAAATTTACTGTCACTTGTTACTATGGAAAGTAATCTTCTGAGGGGCTTGTTCGGGGTATCTTCACCCCTAATAGTAGAGCAAAGAGTTGCTCCTCAACCTACTGAATCTATTGAAAATGAAACTCCTTATGAGTATCCTTCAGGTATGATAGAAAAACTGCTAGCTAATCCTTTTACACGAGATGGAACAAAGCATCCTGATGAACACCTAATATATGTGGATGAAGTTTGCGGATTATTTAAGCTTGCAGGTATACCCGGTGATGTTGCTAAGAAGAAGGTCTTCCCTTTATCTTTGAAGGGAGAAGCATTGACATGGTATAGGCTATGTGATGATACGAGATCATGGAAGTATAGAAGATTGAAATTGGAATTTCATCAAAAGTATTACCCTATGCATCTTGTTCATCGTGACCGCAATTATATATATAATTTTTGGCCTCGCGAAGGCGAAAGCATCGCTCAAGCTTGGGGGAGGCTTAAATCAATGTTATATTCATGACCCAATCATGAGCTTCCAAGAGAAACAATTCTTCAAAAAAAATATGCTTGGCTCTCTGAAAATAATCGCACCATGCTCGATACTTCTTGTGCTAGCTCTTTTATGATGAAGACTATTGGATTTAGATGGGATTTATTGGATAGAATTAAACGCAACTCTGAAGATTGGGATCTTGATGAAGGTAAGGAGTCAGGTATGACACCTAAGTTTGATTGTGTTAAATCTTTTATGGATACTAATATTTTCCGTAAGTTTAGCACTAAATATGGACTTGATTCTGAGATAGTAGCTTCTTTCTGTGAATCTTTTGCTACTTATGTTGATCTCCCTAAGGAGAAGTGGTTCAAATATCATCCTCCCATAGAAGTAAAAGTAGCTACACCTATTAAAGTTGAAGAAAAGACTGTCACTTATAATGATCCTATTGTTCCTACTTGTTATGTTGAGAAACCACCTTTCCCTGTTAGGATAAAGGATCATGCTAAAGCTTCAACTATGGTTCGTAAAAGCAATATTAAAACATATACACCTCCTGAGCAAGTTAAAGTTGAACCTAATATTGCTATTGTTAAAGATCTCTTGTCTGATAATACAGATGGGCATGTTATTTACTTCTGTAATGAAACTGCTAGAATTGCTAAACCCCGTGATACAGATAAACCTAGACCTGTGGTAGGCATGCCTGTTATTTCTGTTAAAATAGGAGATCATTGTTATCATGGCTTATGTGATATGGGTGCTAGTGCTAGTGCAATACCTATTGACTTATACAAAGAAATTATGCATGACATTGCACCTGTTGAGTTAGAAGGAATTGATGTCAATATTGAACTTGCTAATAGAGATACTATTTCACCAATGGGAATTGTTAAATATGTTGAAGTCTTGTGTGGGAAAACTAAATATCCTGCTAATTTTCTTGTTCTTGGTTCCCCATAAGATAGCTTTTGTCCCATTATAGTTGGTAGACCCTTCTTGAATATTGTTAATGCTACCATAGATTGCACAAGTGATGTTGTTATTGTCGGCTTAGATGATATGACTCATGAGTTTAATTTCTCTAAATTTAGTAAACAGCACCGTGAAGAAGAATTGCCTAGTAAGGATGAAATTATTGGTCTTGCTTCTATTGCCGTACCTCCTAGTGATCCTTTAGAACAATATTTGCTAGACCATGAGAATGATATGTTTATGAATGAAAGAAGGGAAATAGATGAAGTATTCTTTAAACAGGAACCTATTCTGAAACACAATTTTCCTGTTGAAATCCTAGGGGATCCCCCTCCACCTAAGGGTCATCCCGTGTTTGAGCTTAAACCGTTGCCAGATAATCTTAAATATGCTTATCTTGATGAAAAGGAGATATTTCCTGTTATTATTAGTGCTAACCTTTCAGAGCATGAATAAGAAAGATTATTGAAAACTCTAAAGAAGCACCGTGCTGCTAGTTTGGATATACTCTTGATGATCTTAAGGGCATTAGTCCCACTCTATGTCAACATAAAATAAATTTGGAAGCAGATGCCAAACCAGTTTGTGATCCTCAACGACGTCTGAATCCTAAAATGAAAGAAGTGGTAAGAAAAGAAATACTAAAGCTTCTGGAGGCAGGTATAATGTATCCCGTTGCTGATAGTCAGTGGGTAAGTCATGTTCATTGTGTCCCTAAGAAGGGAGGTATTACTGTTGTTCCTAATGATAAAGATGAATTGATTCCACAGAGAATTATTACAGGTTATAGGATGGTAATTGATTTCCGCAAATTAAATAAGGTTACTAAGAAAGATCATTACCCCTTACCTTTTATCGATCAAATGCTAGAAAGATTATGCAAACATACACATTACTGCTTTCTAGATGGTTATTCTGGTTTCTCTCAAATACATGTGTCAGCTAAAGACCAATCAAAGACTACTTTTACATGCCCTTTTGGTACTTTTGCTTATAGACGTATGCCTTTTGGTTTATGTAATGCACCTGCTACCTTTCAAAGATGCATGATGGCTATATTCTCTGACTTTTGTGAAAAGATTTGTGAGGTTTTCATGGATGACTTTTCCGTCTATGGATCTTCTTTTGATGATTGCTTGAGCAATCTTGATCGAGTTTTGCAGAGATGTGAAGAAACTAATCTTGTATTGAATTGGGAAAAGTGCCACTTTATGGGTAATGAAGGTATTATCTTGGGGCATAAAGTTTCTTAAAGAGGTATTGAAGTTGATAAAGCCAAGGTTGATGCTATTGAAAAGATGTCGTGTCCCAAGGACATCAAAGGTATAAGAAGTTTCCTTGGTCACGCCGGATTTTATAGGGGGTTCATTAAGGACTTCTACAAAATTTCTCGGCCTCTGACTAATTTATTACAAAAAGATATACCATTTGTCTTTGATGATGATTGTGTAGATGCATTTGAAATACTTATGAAAGCATTAGTCTCTGCACCTATTGTTCAGCCACCTGATTGGAATTTACCCTTTGAAATTATGTGTGATGCTAGCGATTATGCTGTAGGTGTTGTTCTAGGGAAAAGAGTTGATAAGAAATTAAATGTTATCCATTATGCTAGTAAGACTCTAGACAATGCTCAAAGAAATTATACTACTACTGAAAAAGAACTTTTAGCAGTTGTATTTGCTTGTGATAAGTTCAGACCTTATATTGTTGATTCTAAAGTAACTATCCACACTGATCATGCTGCTATTAAATATCTTATGGAGAAGAAAGATGCTAAACCTAGACTTATTAGATGGGTTTTCTTGCTACAAGAATTTGATTTGCATATTGTTGATAGAAGAGGAGCTGAGAACCCTGTTGCAGACAACTTATCTAGGTTAGAGAATGTTCTTGACGACCCACTACCTATTGATGATAGCTTTCCTGATGAACAATTAAATGTCATAAGTACTTCTCGTAGTACTCCTTGGTATGCTGATTATGCTAATTACATTGTTGCTAAATTCATACCACCTAGCTTCACATACCAACAAAAGAAAAAGTTCTTCTATGATTTGAGACATTACTTTTGGGATGACCGACATCTTTATAAAGGAGTAGATGGTGTTATTATATGTTGTGTACCTGAGCATGAACAGGAACAGATCCTACGCAAGTGCCACTCCGAAACTTATGGAGGACACCACGCGGGAGATAGAACTGCACATAAGGTATTGTAATCCGGTTTTTATTGGCCTACTCTCTTCAAGGATGCCCGTAAGTTTGTCCTATCTTGTGATGAATGTCAAAGAATTGGTAATATTAGTAGACATTAAGAAATGCCTATGAATTATTCACTTGTTATTGAACCGTTTGATGTTTGGGGCTTTGATTATATGGGACATTTTCCTGCCTCTAATGGATATACACATATTTTAGTTGCTGTTGATTACGTTACTAAGTGGGTAGAAGCTATTCCAACTAGTAGTGCTGATCATAACACATCTATTAAAATGCTTAAAGAAGTTATTTTTCCGAGGTTTGGAGTCCCTAGATATTTAATGACTGATGGTGGTTCACATTTTATTCATGGTGCTTTCCGTAAAATGCTTGCTAAATATGATGTCAATCATAGAATTGCATCTCCATATCACCCACAGTCTAGTGGTCAAGTAGAATTGAGTAATAGGGAACTCAAATTAATTTTGCAAAAGACTGTCAATAGGTCTAGAAAGAATTGGTCCAAGAAACTTGATGATGCATTATGGGCCTATAGAACTGCATATAAAAATCCTATGGGTATGTCTTCGTATAAAATGGTATATGGAAAAGCATGTCACTTACCTCTCGAACTAGAACATAGGGCATAGTGGGCTATTAAAGAGCTCAACTATGATTTCAAACTTGCCGGTGAAAAGAGGTTATTTGATATTAGCTCTCATTATGAATGGAGAACCCAAGTGTCGGTGTCAAAACCGGTGGATCTTGGGTAGGGGGTCCCGAACTGTGCGTCTAGGCCGGATGGTAACAGGAGGCAAGGGACACGAAGTTTTACCCAGGTTCAGGCCCTCTCGATGGATGTAAAACCCTACGTCCTGCTTGATTAATATTGATGATATGGGTAGTACAAGAGTAGATCTACCACGAGATCGGAGAGGCTAAACCCTAGAAGCTAGCCTATGGTATGATTGTTGTTGTCTATGTTGTCCTACGGACTAAAACCCTCCGGTTTATATAGACACCGGAGAGGGCTAGGGTTACACAAAGTCGGTTACAATGGTAGGAGATCTGAATACCATATCGCCAAGCTTGCCTTCCACGCCAAGGAAAGTCCCTTCCGGACACGGGACGAAGTCTTCAATCTTGTATCTTCATAGTCCAGGAGTCCGGCCGAAGGTATAGTCCGGCTATCCGGACACCCCCTAATCCAGGACTCCCTCAGTAGCCCCTGAACAAGTCTTCAATGACGACGAGTCCGGCGCGCAGATTGTCTTCGGCATTGCAAGGCGGGTTCCTCCTCCAAGTACTTCATAGAAGATTTTGAACACGAAGATAGTGTCCGGCTCTGCAAAATAAGTTTCCACATATTGCCAAAGAGAGAATAATATTTACAGAAATCTAATCTGCTGACGTATTCCGTGGTGTGATATCGCACCACGGCCAAGCCTTTCTCCGAATCGTTTTATTACCCCACCTCAGCGTGTTATGCGAGGCAGTTTCCTTGGCACGTCTTGTTAAAGCAGAGATCGTGTCCCCTTATTCCGGGATTCTCATCAATACGGGCGTGGATAACCCAACCACTTCTGGGACTCCTAGATTATAGGCAAGTCCAAACGGACACGGAGAGGATGCTTGATATTCACCCTCTTTATAAAGGGGCAAGGCTTTTTATTTTTCCTCCCATGCTCAATCGAATCCTTCCCCCGCCTCAAGCTCAAACACCCAAAGCCCAGGTCAGGTGCTCCGAACCTTCAGTTATGTCCGGATCTAGCCTTCAAGGCCGATGGGTACCTTCCTCCGTCACGGAAGAAGACATCAAAAAGTTGAGGGAGGCCAGATATCTGACCGCCGAGATTTTGCATCGGCTGCCTCCCCAGGGGCAGGCCGTCCCTTCCCCCGAACCCAACGAGAGCGTCATGTTCGTCTGCCACTTCCTCCGAGGTCTAGGCCTCGCTTTGGATCCTTTCGTCAGGGGCTTGATGTTTTACTACGGGCTAGATTTCCATGATCTAGCTCCGGACTCGTTTCTTCATATCACGACATTTATCGTTGTGTGCGAGGCCTTCCTCCGGGTTACCCCTCACTTTGGCCTATGGCTCAAGACCTTTGAAGTAAAGCCGAAGATGATCGAGGGGCAACATGCGGCGTGTGGAGGTGCCTCAATACGCAAGATGAAGGGAGCTTCATGGCCCAAAGGATCCATCCCAGAGGTATCTGAATTGTGGCAACATGAGTGGTTCTATATCACGGCTCCTAGAAGTGCCAAGTGGGCGGCCACCCCCGTTTTCCGCTTGGGCCCTCCACCACAACTGATGTCGTGGATTAGCAGAGGACTGAGCTGGCGTCCAGCAAAGGACGTGTCTATACTGCAAAGCCGCATTCGAGATCTCTTCAATGGAGATCTCAGTTTGATTGTGGTAATACAAGTCATGCTGGTCCGTCAAGTCCAGCCTTGCAAACGCCGGCCCCTTCGCTTGTGGGAGTTCAATCCCGAGGGACCGCTTGTCATTCAAAATTTCCTCGGCCTGACGCACGAGGATATGTACAAGTCGTTCTTCGGACCTCAAGTGGAGTGTCCGGAAATCACCGAGGACGTGGGCCTGAGTTGTAACCGCGCCGCCGAACAGGTAAGGCATCTTCCGGCCAAACATACTATCTCTCCTTTGCTACAAAGTTATTTTTGAGAGTTTGCTTTTTGACCAGGACTGGCTAACAAAGGCGAAGTTGATTCGGTGTTCGGCCCCCCTCCCTGAGGGTTTGGAAAATCCGGTATTGGAAAAGATGCTCCAGGCCGCACCTTGCCCGGAGCCCTTGAAGGAAGATACTGCGGAGGGTAATACGGGCGGGCACGGGCCCCCAACGCTGCCCATTGTAACCGAGGGAGCGAGCATCTTCATGAAGGAAGACGGCCAGAAGAGGAAAAGGACTGCGCCCGGGGATTCGGAAGCCGAGGCTCCCAAACGGGAGAAGAAATCACCCATAGGGGGTCCTACCTTGGGGGGTGCTGTTGCCGCACAAAGTCCGCGGGGGGTCAATTCTCCCGCGAGTCGTAAGTGACCCGAAATACTTTAACAGTACATATATGCCATCTTTTTCTTCTGAGAAAATAACCACCACCTATATTTTTGTAGTTCGGGCCTTAGCCCCTCTCAAATGAGCTCGTCTTTGGGGGATCTTCTTCCAGAGATGATGGAGAGCGAAATGCCTCCTCCAGACTCCTCCGCTCCAGAAGCGGGCGACCCTGAAGTGTCGTCGCGGAGGGCCTCTCCGAACCGGGTGAGGCCAGAAGATAATCCCATTGACCCCCGAAGCTCCCAGTGTCCGGCTCCCGAAGAGAGCAGGAAAAAGAGTCCGGCACCGTCTAGCATGCGTTCGGATGTTCTGAGGGAGTTGGTGGGCGAGCGGCCATCTCAGATGAACGCCGTATGCTGATGGATACGGTGGTAGAGAGAATCGTGTCCGCCGAAAGAGGATTGCATGAAGCTTTTATGAGTCTACTGACAGGCTTTGAGGTATGTAAAATAATGTATGATAGTCCTGCACATGCTAGGCGTGCCCTGTGTAGATAGTAGCCCCTAAGACTCTGGTTGTCGTCAAAAACGATGACGAACAGAGGATCGTATTCTCAGGTAATAACCATACTGCCTTTATGTGCAAGTGATGGAAACTCCGGTGGCTGGCTGGACTGGCAATTTTGCTCATTTAAAACGGCACTTGGATGCGGCAGACGCCGACATCGAGCTTGTTAACAAAAGGCTTGACGAGGCACAGGGTAAGTGTCATTATCTGGTAAACGCCGCATAGTAAGAACAGCATGAAGCCAGTATCTTTAATATGTTATGACTGCAGATGGAGCTACCACTGTTAAAGCCTTGCGGGCGGAACTTGCCCGAGCCAAGGAACAAGCGAGATTGGGTAATGCGGCTGCTTTGAAGGCGGCCGAAGATTTGCGAGCCGAGAAGGCCGCGCATGGCGAGAGCCGAGACAAGATGGCCAAGATGGCCATAGAATTGAAAGCCACCGCCGACCGTTGCCGGGTCCTTGAAAAGGAAAACCAAGCGAAGGCATCGGACCTTGAGAAGGATGATGCGATGAAAAAAGACCTCCGCTCTGCTATGACGGCAAAGAAGGAGGAGCTGAGGGAAGCCGGGGATATTGTGGCTGGGAAATCCTTTATGTTGTAGAGGAAGTTCGGAGATCCACGGTATGCCCCTCTGGATCGGCTGTGGAGTTCGGAGGATGTGTATATGGATTTGGCAGCGAGCGTTGCCGATGCGGCCAAGTACTTCCAGAGTCAGACGAACCGTGAAGTAGACCAACTGTTTTGGAAACAATTCCATTCTCCCGAGCGTCCGCTTTCATTGACTGATCAATTAGCTGAATGGGCCGAACTAAATAGGTTGTCCGGACTCTCCATGAGGTCCATTGTGGATCAGCTATGGCCGGAAAGGTCAAAACCGAACAGCTATTTCAGCTTGGTGCTGCAGTTCCTTGACGTGGTGCCGCGCATTAATGCGATGAAGAGGTCGGCGTGCATAGAGGGCACACGAATGGCATTTTCCCGTGTTAAAGCATACTGGGCGGAGATGGATGCTACCACTGTTGCAGCGCGGGATTCGGCCATAGGTCGAAGGGCTGCTGAGCACTACTTTGAGGAAGTTATTGAGGGTGCTCGTTTGATAGAGACACAGTGCTCAAAAAATATTATGTTTGAGTGATATGTAATCTCATTTTAAGCGAAATGCTTTTATAAATTTTCATAAGGCTATTTTTATACTTTTGCCTGAAAGTAATATGATGCCTCCTGGGCGGCCGTTTATGTATACATGTGTATAACCTGAAAGATTGCAGTCGTTGGCTTCAACCCCCATGCATATAATACGGAGGTGCTCGCAAAAACACGCATTCACACTTAACCCAACGTCTTGGTCCTATAAAGGAGGTGATAGCGGAGCAAGCGAGGCAACCGGACTATAACGCTTTAACACTTTCACTTAGCCATAGGAGTTTGATACTGGGGCTACTAGATAGCCCCTGGTAGCTCCACACTCTCCCGATCCCGGGGTGCGTACATGCCTAGCCGGAAAAAGGCCCTTCGTTAGGGCGGAGGAATTCTAACATTCCCATAGGTCATCGAGTGGTTGACCAGTCTCACGCTATATCATGACAGTCAGTTTTCGACTTTCTCTACTGAGGTGCTCGTCCGGATGAACGAGGGCACAATCGTAGTAGTTCTCCTAGTGCTACCTTAGCCGGTAAAGCGGAACGTAAGGCACCAAAACACAGGAGCCGGGCAAACCCAACATTTCACCGAAGACAATGATTCGGAGCTAATGCATATAGGGCCAAACTCGCGACGCCGAACACTCCCTAAGGTATTCGGTCTTTGTGGTATAAACCGGGCCTAAAGAATGGCCTTTGTAAGAAGCCCCTTGTGTCCAGATACGTGCATTGTTCTGGCGTGGCCACATGCCAAGACGTCAGCATCCTTCTCAATGGTGGATATGTATCAACAAGAGACAGTAAAAAAGGTTTACGCGGGGTCTTAATCTAAAAAGAATCCTTGGGGCGGGTCCCTGTTGCACGTCTGCGCCTGTGTCTCCGTTGTGCCATATCCCGGACGGGTGTAGCACGATGATTATCTGTAAAAGAGAGGAATTTAGGTGAAAAAGGTTGTCGTGAAAAAAGATAGTTTTCTAAAGAAACCATGTGTAATTCAAGATGAGAAGAAATTGCCACTTGTCTGCGCGCCTTGAGCCCCTTGTATTGAAAAATAGGGGTGTGACCGTTTATTCGGTATAAGTAGTGACGCCGAACTTGATTAGTTGTGTCTGAGGTCTTGACGACCTGTTGGATGCTTTCGCTGGTCCGGGCGCCTTTAGTGTGCGGCTGCCAAGGCAGCCTCACTCTCTTCGGCACGAAGAGATCACTTGATATTTCCGTGCACTGAAATGATGCCACGTGGACCGGGCATCTTGAGTGTGAGGGAGGCGTAGTGTGGTATTGCATTAAAGCGAGTGAAAGCTTCGCGTCCGAGAAGTGCTTGATAGCCGCTTTGAAACGGAGCGATGTGGAAAGTTAAATGCTCGCGATGGAAGTTATCGGGGGAGCCGAATATAACTTGTCGTAGGAGGGAGCCCATGCAACGAGCCCCTGGGCCTGGCGTTACTCCTTTAAAGGTAGTATTGCTATGGCGAATTTGTGTTGGGTCTAACCCCATCCCACGGATTGTATCCTGATATATTAGGTTTAGGCTGCTGCCGCCGTCCATCAAGACTCGTGTGAAGTGATGTCCGCCAATTACTGGGTCTAATACCAGGGCAGCCCATCCTGCATGTCGGATACTTGCTGAGTAATCGCGATGGTCGAAAGTGATCAGTTGAAATGGCCAGTGGCAGGACTTCGTGGTGATAGGCGCTTGGGTATATTTTTCTGGGAGTGCCGCATTGTTTTTTCTCTTGATCACGTGTAACACGTTTACTGTTTTGACTTTGGGTGGAAATTTCTTTTGTTCCCCCTTGTCTTGCTAGGGAGGTTCGTCCTCGTCTTCACTTGGTGTATCCTCCCCCTTGTGTACGGCGTTGAGCTTGTCGGACTGCTTGAAGACCCAACATTCTCTGTGGGTATGATTAGCAGGTTTGCCAGGGGTACTATGGATCTGACATACTTGGTCCAGAATTTTGTTGAGGATGGCCAGTTCATCCCTGGTGCCTTTGGGGGTGGCTTTTGACCTGGCCGAGAGGCTTTGAATCCGGCATTTACTATCGTGCCCTTCGTGCTATCTTCTTTATTCCGGCATTTGTTATTGCTGTTGCGCCGTGATTTCCCGTTTCCATCTCTAACTTCAGATGTACTGGGGTCGCTGGTGCTGCATCTGGCTATCCAGTTGTCCTCACCCGCGCAAAAGCGGGTCATGAGGTTTGTTAATGCGGCCATCGTTCTCGGCTTATTTTGGCCGAGGTGTCTGGCGAGCCATTTGTCACGGACGCTATGCTTGAAAGCCACTAAGGCTTCGGCGTCCGGACAGTCGACAATCTGGATCTTTTTAGTAAGAAACATATTCCAAAGCTTTCAGGCTCACTCTCCATGCTGTTGAGTTATATGACTCAGATCGTCCGCATCCGGAGGTCGGAGATAAGTCCCTTGAAAATTTGCCCGAAAGGCGTCTTCGAGCTCTTCCCAACTTCCAATGGAGCTTTCGGGGAGGCCTTTGAGCCAGTGACTAGCTGGCCCTTTGAGTTTGAGGGGTAAGTACTTGATGGTGTGGAGATCATCTCCTCGAGCCATATGGATATGAAGGATGTAGTCCTCAATCCAGACCCCAGGGTCTGTTGTTCCGTCGTATGCCTCTATGTTTACGGGCTTGAATCCCTCTGGAAATTCATGGTCCAGCACCTCATCGGTGAAACATAGGGGGTGTACAGCACCCCTGTAGCTGGGTGTGCCGCGTTGTTCGGATGTTTGTTGTGTTGCATTTTATGCTGGGGCGCGCTTGCGTGGTCCATAGATGGATCTTGTTGCACCGTCATTTGGGTGCGAGCCCTCTCCTGGGTCACGTGTTGTTCAGCGGCGTTGAATGCCGTTCTGTGTTGGTAGAGGGGTCGTCTATCCGACCAGGTGGCTGCTTTGATATTTGGTTCTGGGGGTCTGAGACCTCCTCATCGAATTCGGGTAGCAGCTTCCGCTCTGGGTAGCTCTTGGAGGGGCGATTGTCGCCGTACTTTGCTGCAGTGTGGAGTATTTTGCTCCATCTGAATTGGAGTGTGTTTTGTACGGCCTTGAGCCTTCGCTTCTGCTTTTTAAGTCTCCTCGCGGTGGCAACGAGCCTTTTACGGGCATTCTGCTGCTCCGAGTGCCTGTCCGGCGTTATGTCGTCCGGACCATTATCCTTGGTAGGATTTGTTTGTTTGGTTTGATTATCCGGATTGCCGTTGTCCGGCAGTGGTTCGCCCTGCTCCAGCGCTGGGTCTGTGTGATCGCTATTTCTGTCGAGGTGGGATTTGGGGCGGCGCTTGCGTCGCCGCTTTGACTGCTTTTCGAGGGAACAATCCTTCGGTGCGTCCTTCCGCTCCTCATCGTCATCTTTTGGTGCGTCCACCATGTATATGTCGTATGACGAGGTGGCGCTCCAGGGCTCAATAGGCGCTGGTTCTTTATCGTCTCCTTCATCGGCGTCCATACCATCGATGTCGTCGGAGTCGAAGTCGAGCATGTCGGTTAAATCGTCGACAGTGGCTACCAAGTGGGTGGTGGGTGGGCTTTGAATTTCTCCATCGCCCGAATCCCAACCTTGCTGGCCATAGTCCGGCCAGGGCTCTCCTGATAAAGAGAGAGACTTCAGTGTCTTCAGAATATCACCGAAAGGCGAGTGCTGAAAGAAGTCCGCGGTAGTAAACTCCATGATCGGCGCCCAATCAGATTCGATCGGCAGTGGCGCGGGGGGTTCGGAGTCCGGAGAGGAGTCCGGCTCCTTGGAATCACGAGTCTCGCGGAGTGCGGGGCTGGTATTCGGCTCAATCACCATTGGGATCGCAGCCCCCGAGGTGGCGTCCAACCGCCCATCCTCGATCGGCGCAGTTGGCTCTGACTTAAGGTCGAAGCTGATGCGGGTGCAGCCTCTAGGTCACTGTTCGGCGGCAGAGCTAGATCATGCTCGTCGGGACAGTGCGGCGCGCTCGGCAGTGGCTCGAATCCGTCGAAGATCAAGTCTCCGCGGACGTCAGCCGTGTAGTTTGAACTTCCGAATCTGACCTGACGGCCAGGGGCGTAGCTTTCGATCTGCTCCAGACGGCCAAGTGAATTGTCCCGCAGAGCGAAGCCGCCGAAGACGAAGATCTGTCCGGGGATGAAGGTCTCACCCTGGACTGCATCGCTATCGATGATTGTAGGAGCCATCAAGCCTGACGACGACGACACAGAGGAACTCTCAATGAAAGCACCAATGTCCACTACAAGAAAATTGACATACTGTGACGAAAAACCTTGTGACGATGGCTGGCAACGTCACACAAATACCTAATGTGTGACGTCTTGGAGGCTGTGTCACTAATTACCACAAATGGATGACGATTAATGTCATTGAATCGACTGGGGTAGTGAGCGCCACGTGGATGCCAATTTCTATGACATTCTGCTAATTTTCGTGATGAACCTACTAGTGTCACATATTATTACGTGTGACGCTCTTTTTCATCATATAAAGACTAGCAATAGCACCCATCATAGCAAGTTAGTAATTTGTTTAAGAGGCGTGCATGGCCCAATATGTTCCACGAGCTATATGGCGATTTGGAAATATTCAAAAAACAACAATGTTTTACTGGTAAACCATCTTAAAATGGAAATATATAGATGCCGTGTATGCACCATAAGATTGTATTTTGGTGTTTCTCAACATGACCTACTGCAATATAACCCACTTTACTCTTGACTATGTGAAAAATCTCAACATGACCTAGAATATATTTTGGTGTTTCTCATATTGTTCGATTGATGTTTTGAAAGCGAATTTGTGCACTCGATGTTAACCGTGTGGTTGGTGAGGTGGTCGATTCTGATGTTGGTGAGGTAGTCGATTTGTAAGGCCGGCGCCTAGCGTCCCCCTAATGGTTTTCTACATATTGTATTTTTTATAATTTGCTATTTCTGTTAAATTATGCTAATTATAAGAAATTGCATTCATATTTGACTCTGAAAATAAAACCTCCACCACCGACCTTAGTCGGAGCCTCGCACTCCATCTCCAGTAAAATACTTTGACCTCCATTTTTCTAAAATTTTGCCCATTCCCTCTGTGTCCCCACGTGTCAGTCCCCACGCAATTATTTCTCCTTTATTTTTTTTAGCCGCGCGAAACTACCTCGCCCGATATCTACCTTATCTCCCAACCCCCTCTCCGCCACAACCGCATCCAGAGGCGAGGCGAGATTGGAGAGTATCCCGGTGGCGCACCTTGCCTGTAGCCGCTGCCGCGCTCTCGAGCGCCCTGCGCCTTCTCCCTCACGGCTGCTCGCCCGCGCTCCCTCAATCCTCAAACCCCGACCGCCGCGTTCGCTCTCCGCAAGGACCAGCCGCCCCGCTTGGCAGGCTGACATCGGAGCCGCCAGCCTGTACAGGCGACATTAATATCTCGCCTCATCCTCGTCGGCCGTGGTCATCGGGTCCTGCGTCGACCCGACCGTAGCGCTGCACCGCCATAATTTCCTCCAAGTCCGGCTCCCACGACCATGCGAGCTTCTTCTGGTTGCCAATGGCGCTGGGAGGCTATGACTGATGACCCTAATTATGGTGGCATGGAGTCGTATGCACACGACTTGTTGTTTGGGCAGCCCGCTGTCGCATTGGAGGTGGAGCGCGAGGCTCTGCCTAAGGGCGGTGGTGGTCGTAGATTCTTTCCTTTCTGCTCCGTACAACCTTCTCTGTTTTGTTAGCTATTTTCTGAAAATTCCATCTGTTGTGCCCAAAACTGATTAGTACAGCTTAATTTCTGGGTGTCGTTTTACTCTTTCCCATGTTAATAGTGGAGGTCCTCTTTGCAGCTTGGGAGACATATACTTAGAAGATCTAGGTACGCTAGATCAAAGATGAAGACGTGAATACGTGATTAATTGCGAGTGTGGAAATAACTTAACATTGCCTTTTTTAGAAGACCTTTGCTTTTTTGTTAGTCCCCTGTTATAACCCAAATTGGACTTTGGCTGACTATTTTTACTACTCAGTATTCACATTATAAACCTGTTTCTGTTTTGCCAATCTAACATGATCACAATTACTGCATTCATTTGGACAGATTATGCTAAGTGCGTCCTAATGCACATGACCATAAATTATCTAAGTGAGATTAAATTCAGAAGGTCTTTTCCTAAAAGTCAAGGTTAGGCTCTGTTTCTTTGTTGATATGTTTTGAGATAGCTTACTGCTTACGTCAAGCGGTATCATGAAGATTAGTCTGAACATTAAATATTTGTTAGGCATCAAATCATACAATTGGTGAACATTTGTGCAGATATATATAGAGAGTGGCCTTGTCATATAGGGTTCTACGAACTATACATGGATTTTACCTTTCCTTCCAATGATGTTTACCTTTGGCTCGTGAACAATTAAACTCAAATTTGATCTTTTTGTCATCCATATTATTTGTTATTTATTGAGCCATTATCTATCATTACAGTAAAAACGCCATATAGGTTTTATAGTACTGTTCTCCTGGAAAACTACAAGCAATCACTTTGTACAAGCTAAAAAAAATCTTATTTCCTGATTAAATATATATTTGAGAGATGAAGAGGAGGTTTCTCTTGCTATGTCCAAGACAATGGTAATATATTGTGCGAACCTACATCTTAAATAGCATGTACATAAGTGTGGATTCATTGAATTTAATTTTGTCTTCTTGTATCATAATAAGTATTATAAATATTTGACTAATTACCCGCAGACTGATTCACAATTTCTGCCCCTCCACTCTTTTACTTGTACTAATAAATCTCGCTGATGCTTTCTCTGGGCGGTACCTTCCTATTTGAACTAGTGTCGGCTTGCATAAGTCATTGTTGATTCACTGCCTTCTTTTTCTCTGACTTGTTTGACCTAGGCACCTGAAGGTTCTACCATGTCAAATACACAAATCCGAGAGGTCTAGGAGGTCTGTTTCATGTATTCAATCTAGAAGAAAGAATTGGACAGAAGGGTACAGAGGCAAGAAATGTGAATGACATTTACTTCTATGTATTTCTCTTTATGTTCTTGTTGTTTCTTATTTTCCTCTGTGTGCACAGTGCACTCGTGACGGTGAAATTGAAAACACAGTTGAGTTACCGACTTGTCGTCTTATCGATGAAACTGATGCTGCCTTTCAAGATTGATAGTTGAAATCTTACTCTTCCTTATGCATGTCCTTTAACCACTATAACTTGTTATTGCATTTACCGTTTCATTGGCCCATTTGCATGTTTGCATATACATTTAATAAGTTACTTCTCATTTTCGATTCATAATTTAATAGATTGTAAGCTTCTTAGTGTTACTCGTGTACCATGGTGTCTTGTCTGTTTTCATCTAATGAGCATGCAAACCTACTGTGTTTCGTCAATTTATAAGCACCGGGAGGAGTGAGCTACAAGACTTGAATCACAAGATAGAGCAGTTGAAGAGATGGAGACGAAGAATCAAGAAAATTTGAATTTGTGAAGAAGAGTCGGTACACAACAGTGAAGCCTAAAAAAGAAGCATCAAGAAATGGAGAACCTGATTGTCCTTGTCCGAACCTGGTGGTGCGTGAAGGTCATCCTTTTGTGATGGAAAATAGTTGTTGAATGATACACAACAATCATCAGGCCAACACTTTTGTGGTCTTTAGTTATCCAAATATTAGTTTCCAACTTGTATATTGTCATGATTGTCAAACTTCTGAATCAATTTTGTATTTATTGTTATTTAGAGAATGATTTGTCTGAGATGATTGAATTTATAATATGACTAAAGTTGTCAACTACGTTTTGTAGCCATGGGATAGTTTGGTTGGTGCTGACATGGCATCAAGTCATGACATTGCATCATCACTGAATATGGTAGATTATGCCATACTTGCTCCTAACATGTGACATTTAGTCGTCCGTCATAGAAATAGCAAGTTTTTGACGTTCTAGAAAATGCCACCGAAGGTACAATTTCAGTGACATTCATTTGTGCACGCCGTCACTGGGAGTAATCTGTGACGGGGATTCTGTGACGATGCTTAAAACGTCACTCAAAGGTAATTTGTGACGTTATTAGCTACTCGATGACATTTTTTGGCTCGTCATAGTAGGCCTAATCTCTTGTAGTGGTCGGTGTCAAAACCGGCGGATCTCGGGTAGGGGGTCCCGAACTGTGCGTCTAGGCCGGATGGTAACAGGAGGCAAGAGACACGAAGTTTTACCCAGGTTCGGGACCTCTCGATGGAGGTAAAACCCTACGTCCTGCTTGATTAATATTGATGATATGGGTAGTACAAGAGTAGATCTACCACGAGATCGAAGAGGCTAAACCCTAGAAGCTAGCCTATGGTATGATTGTTGTTGTCTATGCTGTCCTACGGACTAAAACCCTCTGGTTTATATAGACATCGGAGAGGGCTAGGGTTACACAAAGTCGGTTACAATGGTAGGAGATCTGAATATCCGTATCGCCAAGCTTACCTTCCACGCCAAGGAAAGTCCCTTCCGGACACGGGATGAAGTCTTCAATCTTGTATCTTCATAGTCCAGGAGTCCGGCCGAAGGTATAGTCCGGCTATCCGGACACCCTCTAATCCAGGACTCCCTCACCAAGCTTATGTAAATGCCGAGTTGCTTAAAGAAAAGGTTAAAAGATGGCATGACAAAAGGATACAAAAGCGTGAGTTTAATGTAGGTGATTATGAATTGCTATACAACTCTCGTTTAAGATTTTTTTGCAGGAAAACTTCTCTCTAAATGGGAATGCCCCTATGTTATCGAGGAGGTCTATCGTTCCGGTGCCATAAAAATCAACAACTTCGAAGGCACAAATCCGAAGGTGGTAAACGGTCAAAGAATCAAACACTATATCTCAGGTAATCCCATAAGTGTTGAAACCAATATTATTGAAACTGTAACCCCAGAGGAATACATAAGGGACACTTTCCAGAACGTTTCAGACTCCGAAAAGGAATAGGTATGTGGTACGGTAAGTAAACCGATTCCAAAACAATTTTAAGGCAATATTTCTCCGTTTTGGAATATTTAGAAAAATAGAGAATTAAGTAGCAGTCTGGGAAGGACACGAGGGCCCCACGAGGGTGGAGGGCAGGCCCTACCCCCCTGGGCGCGCCCCCTACCTCGTGAGCACCCCGTGTGCCTTACGGACTCCGTTTTCCTGCACGATACGTATTTTGGTCGGTAAAAATTCACTATATATTCTCCTGAAGGTTTTGACTCCCGTATCATGCAAATATTCTCTCTTCTTGTTTCGAGCTGTTTTTCTGACAGATCTAGATTATCATGACATCCCCAAGTGCTTCCAAGGACAAGTTCTTCGAGAAGGTCATCAACCCTTACCTCACGGAGGTGCTTCGACACCCTCAAACCATTGAGATGCGTGATGGGTTGCTGCACATCCGCGATGCTGAGGGACCAAAGGGAACCGGAAGCGTGGAGACGAGGCTCGAAGCGATGGAGCAACAAGTTTTCAAGTGCCAGGGGATGGTGGAGCGTGGGATCAACGCTAGCCACACGATGCTCGCGGAGTTCACTAACAACTACAAGCCGGATGCCAAGAACACCGAGGAGGCCATCTTCAAGCTACATGAGAAGATCGAGCACCTCCAAGCCCAAATCTATGACCTGCAAAACCAAAACTGTGAGTATGAATATAGATTCAAAAGAATGAGTTTGGCTGTCGATTCGAGGATTCTGGAGACTCGATCATCCTTCTATGATGGTGAACCCATGCCTTGGAAGATGGATGACAAGCCCGCATCATCAACAACACCCCCACCTTCTTCACCAACCAAGGAGATATAATCACATGGATATGGGCACTCCCCTTGGCAACAGCCAAGCTTGGGGGAGGTGCCCCGGTATTGTATCACAATCACAACTCCTATCTTTACCGTTTTCCTTAGTTCGATCCTATTAGTGGTATTTTGATCTAGTAGAATAAAGTTTATGGCATGATCTAGTTTTGAGTTTTGCCTTATGATCTCTCTATGTAATTGAGTCCGTGAGCTATATAATAAAGATTAGTGTTGAGTCAAGGGCTTGATTTTCTTGCTATGATCTTGGGTGAATAAAAGAAAAGAGAAAAAGAATAAGAAGAAACAAAGAGATCATATTGATCTTATTGATAGTAATGACTTCACATAGAAAGAGTGTGACGATTAAAAGTTGTTGGGAATTGGTAGACATAGCTTTGGTCATCGTTGAAATTAATAGGAAGTAATAAGGAAAGAGAGGTTTCACATATAAATATACTATTGTTGACATCTTTTATGATTGGGAGCACTCATCAAAATATGACATGCTAAAGAGTTGATGTTGGACAAGGAAGACAACGTAATGGGTTATGTTTTCTTATATCTGAGATAAAGTATGTTGTCATGGATCATCCAACATGTTGAGCTTGCCTTTCCCCCTCATGCTAGCCAAATTCTCAGCACCAACTAGAGATACTACTTGTGCTTCCAAATACCCTTAAACCAGTTTTGCCATGAGAGTCCACCATATCTACCTATGGATTGAGTAAGATCCTTCAAGTAAGTTGTCATCAGTGCAAAGCAATAAAAATTGCTCTAAATATGTATGATTAGTGTGGGAGAAATAAGCTTTATACATTCTTGTGATGTGGAAGTAATAAAAGCGACGGACTGCATAATAAAGGTTCATATCACAAGGGGCAATATAAAGTGACGTTCTTTCGCATTAAGATTTTGTGCATCCAACCATAAAAGCGCATGGCAACCTCTGCTTCCCTCTGCGAAGGGGCTATCTTTTATTATTATCTTCTACCTTATGCAAGTGTCATGGTGATCTTCACCTCTCCCTTTTTCATTTTATCCTTTGGCAAGCCCAGCATGTTGAAAA
>NC_041392.1:736975957-737009661 GCF_002162155.2 Triticum dicoccoides | reverse complement strand
AATTGGATGTAGGGGGGCATGAGTTATTACTATTGACCTTACCCTCGAGGTAAAAGGTTGTGGGGAGAAACTATAAGACCCTATCTTTCTCTGTGTCCGATTAAAACTCCGTAACCACAAGTATTGTGTGAGTGTTAGCAATTATGAAGGACTAGATGATAGTTGAGTATGTGGACTTGCTTTTTAGCTCTGACATGGACTCTTTCTGATGTTATGATAAATTTCAATTGCTTCAATGACTGAGGTTATAGTTTGTTGGTTCTCAATAAGGTTTCTGATTCATACTTTTGCATTGTGAATAGATCATCACTTGAACATAAGTAATCATATGACAATATCTATATATGTTGCTGTTATGAGAATAATCATGATGCCTTCATGTCCGTATTTTATTTTTATCGACGCCTCTACCTCTAAACATGGGGACATATTTATTGTTATCGGCTTTCGCTTGAGGACAAGCGAGGTCTAAGCTTGGGCGAGTTGATACGTCCATTTTGCATCATGCTTTTATATCGATATTTATTGCATTATGGACTGTTATTTCACATTATGTAACAATACTTATGGCTATTCTCTCTTATTTTATAAGGTTTACATAAGGAGGGAGAATGCCGGCAGCCGGAATTCTGGGCTGGAAAAGGAGCAAATATTAGAGACCTATTCTGCACAACACCAAAAGTCCTGAAACTCCATGGAATACCTTATAATAAATAATGAAAAATCCTCACCAAAGATGAATACCAGGGGGCCCACACCCTGTCCACGAGGGTGGGGGTGCCCCCCTAGGGCGGGCCCCCCTACCTCGTGGGCCCCCTGGTGGCTCTCCGATGACCATCTTCTGCTATATGAAGTCTTTCATTGAGAAAAAAACCAGAAGCAACCTTTCGGGACGAAACTCCGCCGCCACGAGGCGGAACCTTGGCGGAACCAATCTAGGGCTCCGGCAGAGCTGTTCTGCCAGGGAAACTTCTCTCCCGGAGGGGGAAATCATCGTCATCGTCATCACCAACACTCCTCTCATCGGGAGAGGGCAATCTCCATCAACATCTTCATCAGCACCATCTCATCTCAAAACCCTAGTTCATCTCTTGTATCCAATTCTTGTCTCCAAGTCCTGGATTGGTGCTAGTAGTGTTAATTACTCCTTGTAGTTGATGCTAGTTGGTTTAATTGGTGGAAGATCATATGTTCAGATCCTTTATGCATATTATTATTCCTCTGATTATGAACATGAATATGCTTTGTGAGTAGTTACGTTTGTTCCTGAGGACAAGGGAGAAGTCTTGCTATTAGTAGTCATGTGAATTTTGTATTCCTTCGATATTTTGATGAGATGTATGTTGTCTAGCCTCTAGTGGTGTTATGTGAACGTCGACTACATAACACTTCACCATTATTTGGGCCTAGAGGAAGGCATTGGGAAGTAATAAGTAGATGATGGGTTGCTAGAGTGACAGAAGCTTAAACCCTAGTTTATGCGTTGCTTCGTACGGGGCTGATTTGGATCCATATGTTTCATGTTATGGTTAGGTTTACCTTAATACTTTTGTTGTAGTTGCGGATGCTTGCAATAGAGGTTAATCATAAGTGGGATGCTTGTTCAAGTAAGAACAGCACCCAAGCACCGGTCCACCCACATGTCAAATTATCAAAGTACCGAACACGAATCATATGAACGTGATGAAAACTAGCTTGACGATATTCCCATGTGTCCTCGGGAGCACTTTTCCTTATATAAGAGTTTGTCCAGGCTTGTCCTTTGCTACAAAAAGGATTGGGCCACCTTGCTGCACTTTATTTACTTTTGTTACTTGTTTCTCGTTACAAATTATCTTATCACAAAACTATTTGTTACCACTTACTTCAGTACTTGCAGAGAATACCTTGCTGAAAACCGCTTATCATTTCCTTCCGCTCCTCGTTGGGTTCGACACTCTTACCTATCAAAAGGACTACGATAGATCCCCTATACTTGTGGGTCATCACCATGACCCGCTGCACCTCCACCATACAAACATGCGTACATGCTCTGGTCCCCAAAACTCAAAACCATGGACGTTTCAATCATGAGGTAGCTGATAAACCTTTGGCCACAGAAAAGGTGAATCTTTGAGACTAGACGGTGCACATAAAGGGCATCCACCCATCATGAAAGTAGGCGGAAATGCATAGATATTTAGATCGAGATGCAGAGTATATATAATATCTTCTTCTCATATGATATTATCCCAACCCTTAGCTAGCCTGTCACCTTTGCCAGAAGTTAAAGTTTCCATGTTTCTCTCGCATATCATCCCACTCTACACCTAGTAGACATGCCAAAATATCGCAAGCACCCTGATTTTTTGTTCGGGCACATGAGGAAGAAGATTTACTGCTTCGTCGGTTCTCCTCGTCTCCAATGGCTTTTCTAGCATCAATACACGCTGAGGCAGAACACCATGGACCAATGAGTGTTTTGGCGCCAACATTTTGATGCTCTTCTGGGGAATAAAAGTTAGGCGGGTCCATCAAGGTTCAACAACTTGCAAAATCAACCACGATTTGGTGAAACAGTCACTTAAATTATAGTGCACGTATTACAGACGGACCCATAAGTCCTTGATTAGACAAATTGTGCGTCAAGAGAAATGCAAATAAGCATATGCAGAGAATCATCACTTTTTGTCTTCACTAAAAACAGTCCACGTACATCTTCCGCATCGTGTGGCAAAAGTAGATGATCAACTGTTAAATTTCAACAAGTGTCATGAAAGTGGGCTCTTGATCAACAAACCCAATCATATCGGCTACAAATCACATTGTGGTTCTCCAAAGAAAAAGCTAGACATCACATTATGGCGACCAAGGTACCCTTATGATGAATTGTCTTAACACCCGCGCTCCATATCTATCACTTGAGCTCCTATCATGTCGTGCTTCGATCAATGGCGACTTGATTCCATTTCAGACTAAAAGCTGCATTAGATGCGTATGAGAGTATACTGGAGCACACAAAACAAATCAAAAACAATAATAGATTCCCTGTTGATGTTCATATAAGCAAAATAAAAAGAAACCATTCTTCTACCAACCCTCAATGATCTGTTAGAGGACGATCATGAAGAAGGAGCTCTCATTTTCTATATCTAAATAGCTAGCCTCCACTAGTGTATTTCTCTCAACATGCAAGTATGCACCTCATCATTCACAACATGCATGGCGAAATATCCACCACAACATGCAATCATGCATAATAAAAAGCCACCTCAACATGCAAACATGCATGAGAATTTACATTATACAATAATCAAATACGAAAAATCATCCTATATACCTAAGAGATTCATCCCCACTATCCTATTATTTCTAAATAGCTAGCCCCCACTAGCGTATTTCTCTCAACATGCAAGTATGCACCTCATCATTCACAACATGTATGGAGAAATGTCCACCACAACATGCAATGATGCATAATAAAAAGCCACCTCAACATGCAAACATGCATGAGAATTTACATTCTATTACGATATTTACATTCTATTACGATATTTACATTATACAATAATAAAATACCACAAATCATATTTATTTTCAACTTTAGTTCTCATATTATTACTCTAAATATTCGAGTTTCATACAACCAATACTAACTGGATATATTGCAAAATGTTTCCGCAACAACGTGCAAAGTATCATCTAGTTTGTTAACTGTAGGGGTACCATCTGCAGAGCTTGCATCAGAGGCAAAGTAAAATCTTAAACATTGCAAGTCTTATTCCATAGAGGGGCCACAAAAATTAACGTGACCAAATACATTGGATTGACAATGGCCTAGATAAAAATGAAAGGTGGAACCGTGGAAGAGTATTGAAGGTGCAATAACAGTACATAATTTTCCTCTTTTGCAAGAAAAACATTTCAAGACTGATTAATCAATTGATTACAAGCTGACCAACTGCTAAGTAATTAACACTGCTACCTGACAGGCACACTAGAAAATGGGTAAAATAAAGCTAATGCAAGAACGCAATCCCCGCCACCAGCCAGCACTTCCCGCTCGCCGCACCTCCCACACCTATTGTTCGCCGCTGCCACCACCACCACTACCGTTGGCGCCACCGGCGACAGAGCCGTTGTGGCGACGATGGGGGCGCTGTAGGAGGGGCAAGTAGCGCACGTCCGGTGGGGCAGGTGACACACAAACAAGAGCAAAAGTGTTTGAAAAAGTAGATATGTTGGATACCTATCAGTAAGTGGGTGGGTAAATATAGGAGCCTTAGGCCGATAGAAATGAATGTTGATCTTTGAACTTCGTGTTGTTTGTAATGCGGATCAACACGAAGGTTATACCGACATTGGACAAGGGCAAGGAGGTCGTATCGCCATTGGGCAGGGCAAGGAGGTTGTGCTGCCCTTGGAGGACAATGTGGTGGTGCAGGATCCTCCCAGCAACAAGCGGAGGAACTACGAGCACTATGAGGAGACAGGGCTAACCCACTTCTGCAAGGTTATCCTTGCTCCGCAACTGGAGAGCCTACCTTTGCCTGTGGATTTCACGAAGAACTTCCCCGCCATCCCTACGGAGTTCTGGCTCAAGACGAACACTGGCTGCACAAGGAGGGTCATGGTCCGGGTGATTGATGGTAGGGTCACCCTTGATTAGGGTTGGGCCCTCTTCGTCACCATTCACCAGATCAGGATCAGATACATGGTAACCTTCAAGTTGCTGACTCCCGGCACCCTGAAGGTTATCGTCTTTAACGACGGTGGCATGGAGGTGGTCACCAAGTGCAAGAAGCAGGACGACGCTTTTGTCGTGACCGCCTAGAGAGCTCATGTTGCCTGTTGCCTCGTTAGGTTTAACACTACATTATGTGGTGTGTTTTGGTTTTAAACTTATCCTACTATGTTAAACTTGTTCTAATGTGCGGTTAAGACTATTATGTGTAATTATATTATGTTCTGCTTGTTGTAGTTTGTTGTTAGCTATCTATGTGTGCCTCTAGTAACCTTACCACATCAAGGAGGAGGTTATCAGACAATTGTCCTGCATGTAACCAAACAACCGGACTTGTGTTTCCCCGAAAACATGCCCGCAATCAAACAACAGGCCTTCCCTTTTGGCACATGTAGGCTAGAGGGGATGCAAGCAATCAATCAACATGCAGGTGTTGATTTTTTGCCTGCAATACCTCAACCAGGCCCAACTGAGACAAGTATGCAAAGTGCCTAAAAATGATGTAGGTAACCGAACGTGTACTTGTAGTACATGAAAGCGGGGAAGTAGAAGAATCTAGGGACACTGTTACTGAGTGGTAGTGATCAGCGGTGAAAATAGTAACTAAAAGTCTAATTATAGAGCAACAACTGAACCATAGTATGTGTGAAAAGATGAGACGCTTTAGCACTTTCAGATCGTGCTATGCTCCTAAAGAAGAAAATTTGGGTGCTAAGAGCATCTCTGACCACAGACTTCAAATTCTTCGAATATGTTCGGAAGGACAACCATGAAAATTCATGGACACCAGAAGAAAAAGGCTACCCATCAAGACTCTCATATCGTCTATTCATCTTCATATGTTCAGGGTGTCCGTGAACCGTCAAATCCATCCATATCTTTGGAGGAAATAGGGGCATTGGGTCAAGTCCGGACAGCTCGCCACGTCAAATTTGGACCAACATGGACCACTTTTCCTCCTTTTTTTTCTTTCTTTTATCTATCTCTTCCCATCTCCATTAATAATATGTATGTGTCCGGACAATTTGAGGAACACAACAGCGTGAACAGACAAATGAGGGTTCGAAGCGTGCATGCCAGACACTGTCTTGATGTGTCCGTGGACATGCAAGAAAGGTGTTAGATTAGGCACGTCTGATTGGAGGTGTTGTGTGTACTTTCCTTATTGTAAAGTGAGGCAGAAAAACTGGTAGATTCCAGGGAAGTGGCTACACCGAGCCCGACCTCATATGAGCTTAGTGAACAGTAAAATGCGAAGAAAAAAATAAAAACAAATTGAAACAATTCTGAATTTTTTTTCATGGCAACATTTGACAAATGTTTGACCTGCTTGCAAAATTTCATCACAAATAATATTCATGGAAGTCGTGGTAAAAAAACAAATTCGATGCTTCACTAGTAGAAAAAGGTTCAAACGTGAAGCACATTAGTGCCGGTTCCAACGGCTAGCCGGGCCGCTTTTATTAGTACCGGTTCGTGGCGAACCTTTAGCATCGGTTCGTGCCACGAACCGGTACTAATGAGAGTGGTGGCAGGATGTTGTTAGACTGGAGCCCCTCCAGCCCCTTTAGTACCGGTTCTTGGCACGAACTGGTACTAAAGGTCGTCCTACATAAACCCTTCGTCCACCCGAGCTCACTCTGTTCTTCCCTTTTCCCCTCTCCTCTCTCTGTTCTTCCCCTCTTCCTCTCGAGCTCATCACACATTTTGCCCAAAATTTGTCAAGATTTGAAGGCACCCATCCATTCAAATGATCACAAAGGTTAGCAACTTTGTCCTTTCATCTCTCATTGCTAGATTAGCTCTTGCAATGCTCTATATACTGATTAATTCGTAACCACCGTCGATCGCCCGCACCGTCCCGTCGCCGGCACCACCTTGTGGTGAGCCTCTTGTTCATGAAATTTTATATAAAAAATTGATGTTTGTGTGATTTGGATATATAGTTACTCGTATAATTATCTTACCCGTATGTTGTTTGTTATACATATAGTGCCATGGTTTTGATATCCGTTCCCGTTCGCCCTCGTCCTTGTTATGATTCGGATGTGGTATATATATATTCTCTTTTAAAACTAGTTGCATTTCGTGTTTATGACAAATTATGCCCATCAAGTTGACATAGAAATTTTTTCTAGGAGGTATGTGAACCGGAAATTCCAACCGACCCTATTGTCGAGAGGTTAAATTTAGTTGAAAGAGAAAACGAGTACTTGAAAGAAAAATTGGAAAGAATTGAGGGGGAGAAGATGGAATTGGAGTTGCATGTTGCCGATGTCATCGATGATCACAAGATCAAGATGGAGAAAATGCGCTTGAAGATTAGAAAGATTAGAAAATATGCCATCGATAGTGAGGCTTGGTATCATTATGCTGTTGGATCCATTGTTACCTTAGTTGCGATCTTGATCGCATTTGTTGTTGCATTTAAATGCTTTAGCTAGAGAGTTATTTGTTTGTTGCATTTAAGTGTTGTATGAACTTTATGTATGAACTTGTATTAATTTGGTCTATTCGGTGTTGTGTAATGAAGATGAGCCGGCAATGGATGTACGACGACCGATGCTCTCCCCAGTTCGTTGAGGGCATGCATACTTTTCTGCTTGCGGCTGAGGCAAACAAGCGGGCGGATGGTTTTATGCCTTGTCCATGTGCTGGCTGTAAGAATGGTCAGAATTACTCTACGTCAAGAACCATTCACGTCTACCTGTTTAAGTCCGGTTTCATGCCCCACTATAATGTTTGGACCAAGCACGGAGAAAGAGGGGTTATGATGGAAGACAATGAAGAAGAAGAGGATGACGACAGCTATCCTAGCCATGGGTTTCCTGAATATGATGATACAACAATGGGGGAAGAAGCTGAGCCGGTAATGCGGGAAGAAGCTGAGCCGGCAATGCGGGAAGAAGCTGAAGAAGAGGCATCAGATGAGCCCGTTGATGATCTAGGTCGGGCCATTGCCGATGCAAAGAGAAACTACGCAAGTGATTTGGAGAAGAAGAAGTTGCAGCGCATGTTAGAGGATCACAAAAAATTGTTGTACCCGAATTGCGTAGGTGACAAGAAAAAGTTGGGCACCACACTGGAATTGCTGCAATGGAAGGCAGAGAATGGTGTATCTGACAAGGGATTTGGAAAGTTGCTGGTAATGATAAAGGATATGCTTCCAAAGGACAACGAATTGCCCGAGAGTACGTACGAAGCAAAGAAGGATGTCTGCCCTCTAGGGTTAGAGGTGCAGAAGATATATGCATGCCCTAATGATTGCATCCTCTACCGCGGTGAGTACGAGGATTTGAACGCTTACCCGGTATGTGGTGCATTGCGCTATAAGATCAGCCCCGATGACCCTGGTGATGTCGAGGGCGAGCGCCCCAGGAAGAAGATTCCTGCCAAGGTGATGTGGTATGCTCCTATAATACCACGGTTGAAACATTTGTTCCAAAACAAAGAGCATGCCAAGGCGATGCGATGGCACAGAGAAGACCATAAGAAAGACGGAAAGTTGAGAGTACCCGCTGACGGGTCACAGTGGAGGAAAATCGAAAGAAAGTACGGGAAGGAGTTTGCAGATGACGCAAGGAGCGTATGGTTTGGTCTAAGCACAGATGGCATTAATCCTTTTGGGGAGCAGAGCAGCAACCATAGCACCTGGCATGTGACTCTATGTTTGTATAACCTTCCTCCTTGGTTGTGCATGAAGCGAAAGTTCATTATGATGTCAGTGCTCATCCAAGGCCCTAAGCAACCCGTCAACGACATTGATGTGTACCTAAGGCAATTAGTTGAAGAACTCTTACAACTGTGGAATGGAACAGGTGTACATGCGTGGGATGAGCACATGGGGGAAGAATTTGACCTAAAGGCATTGCTGTTCGTGACCATCAATGATTGGCCTGCTCTCAGTAACCTTTCAGGACATACAAACAAGGGATACCGCGCATGCACGCACTGTTTGGACGATACCGACAGTATATATTTGGCTAATTGTAAGAAGAATGTGTATCTGGGACATCGTCGATTTCTTCCGAGCAGGCATCCCGTAAGAAAGAAAGGCAAGCATTTCAATGGTGAGGCGGATCACCGGACGAAGCCTCGCCACCGTACTGGTGCTGATGTACATGATATGGTCAAGGATTTGAAGGTGGTCTTTGGAAAGGGTCCTGGTGGACAACCTGTTCCGAATGACGCTGACGGACGCGCACCCATGTGGAAGAAGAAATCTATATTTTGGGACCTGCCCTATTGGAAAGACCTAGAGGTCCGCTCCGTAATCGACGTGATGCACGTGACAAAGAATCTTTGTGTGACCCTACTTGGCTTCTTGGGCGTGTATGGGAAGACAAAAGATACACCTGAGGCACGATAGGACCAGCAACGTATGCACGGAAAAGACGGCATACATCAGGGTCATGCAAGCTACGCTCTTACCAAAAAAGAGAAGGAAATCTTCTTTGAATGCCTGCTCAGTATTAAGGTACCGTCTGGCTTCTCGTCGAATATAAAGGGAATAATAAACATGGCAGAGAAAAAGTTCCAGAACCTAAAGTCTCATTATTGCCACGTGATTATGACGCAACTGCTTCCGGTTGCATCGAGGGGACTTCTACCGGAAAACATTCGATTAGCCATTGTGAAGCTATGTGCATTTCTCAATGCAATCTCTCAGAAGGTAATCGATCCAGAAATCATACCAAGGTTAGAGAATGATTTGGTGCAATGTCTTGTTAGTTTCGAGTTGGTGTTCCCACCATCCTTCTTCAACATCAAGACGCACGTCCTAGTTCACCTATGCGAAGAGATTAACGTTTTGGGTCCTGTATTTCTACACAATATGTTCCCCTTTGAGAGGTTCATGGGAGTCTTAAAGAAATATGTTCATAACCGTGCTAGGCCAGAAGGAAGCATCTCCAAGGGCCGTCAAAATGAGGAGGTCATTGAATTTTGTATTGACTTTATTCCTGACCTTAAGCCGATTGGTGTTCCTGAATCGCAGCATAAGGGTAGACTGGATGGAAAAGGCATGCTAGGAGTGGAACAAATAATATGTATGGACGAACATTCTCTCACTGAAGCACACTACACAGTTCTACAGAATTCCGCCTTGGTGGCTCCGTATATGGATGAACACAAGAATTTGCTACGCTCCAAACACCCGGAGCGGTCTGATGACTGGATTACACGTGAACAAACCAGGAGTGTCGCCAGCTGGTTGCATACCAAGGTTGCAGACATGATATTCGATCGCGACGACCGAATTGATGAAGTCATGACCGGCGAGGTATATATATTTATATAAGCAGGCATCTAGTGATCATCACATGTTTTAAATGAGTTGAAGATATATTAACGAGTCGATCTTTCTTCTTTCAGCCATCCGGATCGAGCAAATCTTCAGGCAACAGGACGAAACGAGGCCCGAACAAAAAGTTGAAGGAGGGCGTAAAGTATAATATCGAGGCAATCAAACCTAATGGCGAACCATTAGCGCCTAAGAAGATTGCGGACAAGTTCGTTCGTAAGTGCGGAGTTCTTGTGAAGGACCAACTCCCGATCTTCCTTCAAGAATGGAGAGAGCCAGCAAAGCCACGTCCAGATCTTACTTTTGTCGACGACAGACAAAAAAGTCTGCTTTGGGATACTCTCATGGAACATTTCACCCTACCAGATCATTTCACAGAAGCAGATGTGCAGAAAGTCAAGGACGCTGCTCTTAGGAAGATGGCGGTTGCATTCAAGAACCACAAGAATCGTGAATGGGACAAGTACGTCAAGGGAGGAAGGAAGACTCCAGTATTCGAGTGAACACTAGAGAATCAAAGTGCTCATTGGGACGATTTCGTGAAATTCAAGGATTCAGAATTAGCTAAGGAAGGGTCGAGAATAAACAAGAAGAATGCCGAAAAAAAGGATAAGTTCCATAAGCTGGGGCCAGGTGGCTACGCGGTGGCAATGCCTAAGTGGGATAAGTCTGAGAAAGAGATGGAGGATGCAGGTGTCACTCCGGTTACTAAGAGCTGGCCCCCCAGGTGCAGGACTTGGTTCTATGCGCATGGGGGGAGTTGGACCCGAAGACAGGCAAAGTTTCGACGAAGGCATGTCTGAATGGAGCCGACGATAATATACTTGTTGCAATAGAAGAGGCTCGAACGGGGGTGTTCCAGCCCAACAGAGAGAACGGCGAGCTTACGCGTGCCCTGGGAAATCCTGAACACCCGGGAAGAACACGAGGCAAGGGCGCTATCCGTGGTATGAGGGGTTTTCGGACTAGAACGCCGACTACAAAACCCGTGCAAGAAGGAAGATTGCGGAGGAGAAGCAGAGGAAGATGGAGGAGGAGAAGAGGAAGCTGGACTATGAACGCCTTCAAGGCCTAGAATCAGCGCACGCGGACTTGGTAGTCAAATTCCAGCGGCAGCAAGAGCAGATCGACTCACTTAGCCAGCAAAGCGGGTCTCAGCAGCTGCAGCAGCTAGCGGATGATCCAGCATTGGATACCACCGCCCCGTCCATGCCGAGAAGCAGCGTGGGTTCCGCCCCGTTTGACGCAATGCTGGATAGATACCCCGTGGATGACATCACGGAGAACACTAACTGCGAGCTACACTTCAAAATTAAGAACATATCCTTGAAGGTGGCGGACGGCGTTGCTTATACAAATTCCCCCGATGCAACCTTTCATTGCAACCCGATTCCAGCAGGCTATGCTCGTGTCGTGGTTGATGAGGTGGTGAACCAATATTCGGGGCTAGAGCTTCACATTCCTGGAGGTGACGAGGAGCACACACTCGGAGATGCCAAACATCGTATCAACCTATGGAGAAAGGATTGCATCATCTTTCAAAGGCCACCGACACCGCGTCACCCGACTCCTGGTCGAAGTCCGCCACCGAGTCAGCAGACTCCCGCTCCTCCAAGTCCACCAACGCGTGAGGCCACTCCTCCTCCTCCAAGTCCGGCAAAGTGTCAGGCCACTCCTCCTCCAAGTCCGACACAGCGTCAGACGTCCACTCCTCCTCCAAGTCCGGCACAACCTCAGGCCACTCCTCCTCCAAGTCCGGCACAGCTTCAGGCCTCTCCTCCTCGTCCAACTCAGCCCCGTCAGCCGTCTCCGCCGCCTCAGCAATCGCAGAAGAGACACCCCGTAGCTATGGTGCGTAGCGGTACGAGTCGAGGTCATAGTACAGGAAGTACAGGCGGAGGCAAGCGATATAAATATGGTCCAAACCTCACTACTCCTCTTCCTGTGAGGGCTTACGACAGGACCGAGGAGCAAACCAATGCCATAGTGCGGGCAGAAGTCGACGCCCATTTTGGACCGAAACCGCCACCGCCGCCAAGGGAGAAAGTGCCTGTGGAAGTAGTTGACCACTTCATTCGTATGGCTCAACCACCAGCTCCTAAGCCTGTTGACACAGACTATGAGCGCCACATCAAGAAGTTACATCGACAACGTCTACGGAAGGAGGCGAGCTCGAGCTCGAGCAAACAACAAGCAGCTGTCAAAAAATGCGGGAAAACCGTTGCCCAGCTGGGAGAACAGGCGGCGCAATCGATCCCCCTGTTTGTTGTGCCGCCAACAACACGTGACAGTACGCGCGCCCAATATTATTGTGGGCAAACAGTTTACGTTCCCGAGGTGGGCGATGTGGTAATAACCCAGGAGCATATAATGCAGGCTGAAACTCTCAACATCACTGTTGGACAACTCCTCGAGATCGAGGACATGCCTGTGCTTACAGAGGAGGAAATAAAACGGAAATATGCCCGGGGCCAACCTTTGGTCAAGACAGAAGAGGTCAAGAAGCTCCCAACGAGAATGTATGAATTGCATCAATGGTACATGGACATTACCAAGAGATCCGATCGAGAGTCCCTCATGGTGCAAGTCAAGAAGGATCATTACTACCATCAGAAACCTGTGACCGTTGAGTATTTTGAACTGTTTCAGTTATACAATCAAGACGCACTCGACAAATCTATCGCCAGTTGCTATTGTCTGTAAGTGATTTCTTTCTGTAATTTAAGTCTCAAGCTAGCTGTAGTGATCCTTTTGATCAATCATTACCTGTAATTATCCTCACTATATTCTTTTCTGTGGTATTATGCAGGATGAAGATGTATGAAATAAGAAAAGGTGGACGCTATGGCATTGGGTTTATTGACCCAAACACCGTTAATGAATACACATGGAAAATAAACAAGCATCATGAAAAGAAGGTAGAGGACAGCATGCTAGAGTTCTTGAAGCGCCTAAAATACAATGAAGATATACTACTTCCTTACAACTTCCAGTGAGTCACACTTTCTTATACTACAAATTCTCTGTTTTTGCCTACTAGCTAGCTACATGTTTTTGCTTACATATGCCCGCTTAATTACGACATGCAAATATGTGTGCATGCAGATTTAACTAGATCTTGTGTATCATTAAAGTTGACGCCGGAACAATTGAAATACTGGACTCACTACTCAAAGCAAATAGTGACTATAACATCTTGTTTGGGATAGTCAACAGGTAATTTCAATCATTATTGACTATATATCTCGGCCTATTTAGTTCGTCATTTCATGATATGAACTATTTAATAACTCCTTTATTCATTTTCTTTGTCGGCGGGCAGGGCGTGGGCAAGGTTCATCAGCGTCACGAAATGCGAATGGAAACGACAGCTGAAATGGTTTCGACCCAAGGTAAGTAATTAAGTAGTACTACCTAGCTAGCTAGCTGCCATCTCTTTAATTATCATGCTTGATTAATTATTATCTGATTAAATTAAATTCCATTCTCGTAATAAAGGCCCTGAAGCAGGCGCAGGGGACTGATCTGTGTGCATTTTGCGTTTGCGAGAACATTCGCATGATGGCGTCCGAAAGGAGCAGATCTCAAAGACAGGAATGGGTACGCTTGTCAGAACACTATTCACAATTTTTACACCATTATAGATATCTAGTCACACAACTAATACACATGCATATTGATTTCCTTCTTAACAGTTCATAGAGGTGCGGGACAAGCTCCTAGAAACGGAGCGCGTAGAAGCACTTCAAGAGGAAATAGCGGGATTTTTGCTCGACCAGGTCATAAATCCGAAGGGAGAATACTATTACCCGCTACCGCCCCCATCGACCAGGTCATGAACCACTTCCAATTGTCATCGTGCTCCGAAGGCACCAATTAGGCTAATGCCACTGGCTCCGAAGGCAACATGCATATGTAGGAGAAATTGTATATAGCTATACATGTGTGTATGTGTGAATTAATATGGTGGTTTGTGAGACATTGATGATATATATATGATTGGTTCTACTAGAAATTCTATATATATATATATATATATATATATATATATATATATATATATATATATATATATATATATATATATAACGTGTACAATGTGTAGTGTCGTAAAATACCAACAAACGAAAAAGAATTAAAATGGAAAACACAAAATTAAATGAAAAAGAAATCATAAAACCAAAAAAACCCTAAACATTTTAGTACCGGTTGGTGTTACCAACCGGTACTAAAGGGCTCCCGGCCCCCGGAGCTGGCTCGTGCCACGTGGTTGCCCTTTAGCACCGGTTCGTGCTGAACCAGTACTAAAGGGGGGAGGCTTTAGTGCCCACACTTTAGTGCCGGTTATGGAACCGGCACTAAAGGGCCTTACAAACCGGTGCTATTGCCCGGTTCTGCACTAGTGCTTCATAAAAGTTATTTTTTGAGTGCTGATTTTGTATTTGTTTTTTTTTTTGCCACAAATTCCACGAATGTCGTTTCATGATGAAACTTTACAAACATTGAGAACATTTATCAAAACTTATCACAAAATAATTTCAGAATTTATTTTGATTTTTTTTTATTTTACTGTTCACTCGAGCTCATATGAGCTAGAGTTGAGAAGGGCACTTTCGTAGATTACAGGCCCTTTTCTGAGAAAAAATGTGCGTGGTCATTTTCAATTAATTATTTTCTTCTTTTTCTTATTTACGGCAGTGAAAGCTGCCAGTACACACCTACATGTGTGGCACGTCAAGGATTTGTTCGCTTTAGTATGGATTAAGGTGGGTTGGCAGGGAACTTAGCACGATGTTGTGCTAATCCCCTTTTTTTCTGCAGGAAAGGGCATATATTAAACTTGTCCAGCTCTTACTACGCCATCCTTACAAAAATAGAAAATAACACATATGTCTTTGGTTATATCAACGTCATCTTCCTTCTGCACTGGCCGAAGGCACGTCGTGAGCAAGGTTCCTGAACACATTCGAAGCCAGGATGCCAGCAACAACGAACTCATGATCTGATTGTCATCCTGAAGAAGAAAGAACTGGGAAGGGCTGGACAACCATCCTGGATATGTCCAGAGAGAATCGGGAAGGCCTAACCTAACTGGCTTCCCGACAAAACAGAAGTTGATTGTGCTTGAAGAAGAAGCCAGAAGACCTAAGTTGGTTTGGTATACTGTACCAAGTGATGGTACTTGTACGAAACGAGTGAGTGGCAAGTGATGGTACTTGTATGAAAGCAGTGAGTGGCATGGCTCTAGTAACTAAACGTGTGCATGCATGCTTCAAGATGAGAGACACGCTTTTAACCGTGCTTTTGACGAGGAAGCCAGGTGGCAAATAACGCTAGGTAAACAATAACTAAACCAGCCGCATGTATGTGGAAGATTAGAGAGAGAAGAACGCTTTTAGATCGTGCTTTTGTCAAAAGTGGAAGTGAGATAAGAGTCGTGGAGCTCGATGGTTTCATTAACTTGAGCAAGACAACGCACGGGGAAAACGATACAAAGTGTGAGCACACACCTAGCTATGGCCTATCGGTCGGAGATTCATATATATCACACGCGTTGAGGTAATCTTAATAGTTTATCAGTAATTAAGATATGCATGCCCGATCCATCCATCCGTTCATAGTTAGTGCAACGACTCACTGTCAAGGATTATATATCCTCGACTTAGCCTACATGGCAAAGAAAAGCGAAAAGATAAAGGGATAGAAAGTGCCATCATTCAACACCAACCCCTTGCTTCATAGGATGGGAGAGATATGATATCTTAACGAAAAGACTTAGTTTATTCCTAGATCACACATGGAAAACACTTGGTAATCTATATAGTAATATATCACTAATTAAGATATAAATGATCTCTTCATTCATGCTTAGTGTGATGACTCATTGTCAACGATTGTATATCGTAGACTTAGCATAAATGGCAAAGAAAAGTGATCAGATAAAGGGATAGAAAGTGCCATTTTTCAACACAACCCCCTTGCTTCATAGGATACGAGGGATACGATATCTTAAGGCGAGAATACATGACTAGTTGTTCCCAACACCCACAAGGAAAACAAGCTTAACGAAAATGTGGAACTGCTTTGTGATACACATATGCATGGTTGACCACCAAGACTGGTGAGTAAAGCTCCAATTGTTGATCGATTGATTGGTAAGCCATTTTTTATTTTAACTTTTCCGGTCTCCATTTTCGGCGCTAGACCGTGATAAATAGCTAAAGAAGATGGAGAGAAACATAACTGCGAGTTGCAAAAACCTTTTGACTCATACAAGTTCATGCATATATGATACTACTAGCTACTAGCCTTAATTAATTAGTCAATTCACTTAACAACTTACATATAGTGTGTGCATGTCATTGAAAGCATCTATCTATCTAGATAGATCGAGCCCGTGCTAGCTGTTAGGTTGCCCCCCATACGCATTACAAAATTAGTAAAAACTAGTTGCAACTAGAGCCATCTATGAGATGATGGTCACATATTATTGCATATGATCTATTCTATGTGTATTGTCATGATGAAACATAGTTTATCTTGTCAGTGATATTGCTTTCATGCATATGAACAAATTCTCTGTTTTCCATTGATTTATGTTCAATATAGATTGAAGAAGGGGAAAAAGATGAAATCACAGTGGGATAGTATGGGCCTTAGAATTTTCCTTAATATTTGTGTGGAAGACGTGAATGCAAATAACCATGATAAAGATGGATGTTTCACCAATCTTGGGTACGCGAACTTGATAAGGATTTTTTTTGAGCTTTTTTACCGCACCATGAGAAATTACGAGCTCACGCAATTCCATTATAACTGAGATGTACTACAAATAGATAACAGATTTGCACCAGAAAGCCTTCTGTAATGTTTGTACGACACCTAACATCAGCCTTATATAATGTTCTTTTTTTAGTTTTTTAAGCCAGATAGTCCAATTGCATATTGTGTCAGCATCGGACTCATTCATCGTACCTGTAGTACTTCCATTTAAAAATGGGATGTGGATAAGAACGGCCGGGGCACATTGCAGTGACAGATTAGGCCGCTTAAAATTGTTTGGTATACTAGTTCTACGTGGAAAGCATTGTGGAATCTAGCTAGTGACACTGTAGGAGTAAGTGGCATGAAGCTAGTAACTAAACAAGTGCGTGCATTTATGCACGATGAGACACGTCCGCTTTTCGTTGTGCTTGTTGACACTGTGTTAAGGCTAAGTGACCGCGCTAGTAGAAACTAATTAGAGAAATGCCATAAATCTCATTTTCTGAATGTGCTTTCATCTAAATTCAAAAGAGCCACTGAGCTCGTTTCACCTCCAAGAGCAAGACAACGCATGGGGAAAACGATACAAAGTGCATGTACCCACCTAGGTATAGCCTACCGGAGATCTTATTATGCTTGTTGAGGTAATCTAAATATTTATCACTATGATATACATGATATATCCAGAGTTAGTGGGATGGACTCACTGCCAAAGATTACATAGCTAACTATCCAGAGAATTTTTTAATCCTCATTGTTAAATTTTGGTAGGGATAGTAGCTTGATTAAGCCACAAATATGTGCCTAAAGTTACCGCTTTTAATTCAAACTTTTTTTCGGCTTGTAACCATATTCATATGCGACGACAAAGAGCTAAGAAGATGGAGGGAGAGGAACATATGTAAATTACAATAAAGACCTTTTTGATTCAATTGGACATTAATGATACTAGTAGCTACTCTTAATTGATCAGTCGATCCTCTTAAAAATGTATATATAGTGCAGGATATAGAAAGTTTCTATCTCTCTACCTATCTACGGTGTGGCTAGCTCAATTGGTTGGGATGGCTAGCTCAACTGGTTGGAAGAGTGGATATATAAACCCAGCACCTGAGTTCAAATCCTCATGGATAAAAGTTCTGGTACTCATCTGTAATCGTTGTAAGCATCGTTAGTTGGTGCAGAGGCTGGGAAAGTGAAATTCTCCCCATTTTAAGATACGGTTAGAGCAATCGGAACAATAATAATTAAGTTGGATGCAGCTGTGACGTACCCCCTCACGTCGCTCCCGCGAGCGACCAAGGGGGCGAACCCTAGCCGCCGGGGCTAGGCCTCTTCCTCCAGCCTCCTTCCCTCGCCGCCACAGGTACGCTCTACCGAGCAAAGTACGGTCAGCGTAGAAGGACATGGGGATCTCTCTTTTCCTCGCTAGATGTCGTGGGACGATGGCTTCAGCTATGGCATTATGCTGATCCAGGGCATGGCGGCACCTTGCCGGGTCGAGCGGCTACGTCGTGGGATCCTTAGTGCAATCTCGGTGGCATGGTTGTGGTGGTTGGCGGCTCGGCGGTTCAGCGGCGGCGGGACATGGCCGGTGGCAGTGTCGTCGTCTAGCCTGGATCCTGGGGCGACAGCCCTAAAAGGTGGCGGCGGATGAAGCTCAGGCGACCCGCGGCGGCATGGCGTGGTGATATCCCTGGCCAAGGAGGAACTTCACGGGCGATCTGGTGGCTTTGGCTCCAGATTAGATCGGATCAGTGACGGTGACGAGCACGCGTGTGATCCTTCCTGGCAGCTATCACGGTTTGGCAAGGTGGGTGGCAGCCCTCCCTTCGGACTCCAGTGGTGGCACATGTAGGAAGTGGGCGGTGTGCCAGGGCTCCCATTGTGGCAGTGCTTCTGCGGGTGGTCGCCGGGTCTGGGAGGCCAAATCTAGGGCTTTGAAGGTGGTCTGGCCGATGCACAATATGTCGGATGGATGCTCGTGGGACAAGATCCGGGTGAAAACCTTGTCTTCGGTCGGTGGCTGGAGCCGGTGATGGTGACGCCCTTGGCGTCGTTTCCTTCATGGAGGCATCGTCGAGGCGAAGTTCCCACCTCCTCCCGCTACCTCCGGGGGAAACCCATGATCAGTTGATCGGATGATGGTGGCGGTCTTGTGTGTAATTCCCTCCTTAAGGGCATCATTTTTGGAGGTGTGCATTGGCTCGAGGGACCAGTGGATGGTTTTAGCAATGGAGCGGCATTTCATTTCACGCATCGACGTTGTGGAGTCTCGGCAGCGTGGCGTAGTAGGGTCTTGGCAGCGTGGTGTAGCAGGGTCTCGACAATGGATGTGTGATGATAGATGCGTGTAGGGAGGTAGTGTTGTCTGGTGCCGTGGTCGCGTCGACGGCAAGCCTGGCAAACTCAATGCATTAGTACCCGCTCTGAAGATGAATCGGTGGAAGACGGCAGCGGCGGCCTCTGAGAGTGCACCGGACCGGTGTGTGCCCCAGACCCGGCAATGGGGCTTTGGTGCAAGGTCTCTTTTGTATTTGCCTCGGACAATCGGCGCCCCTTCATTAAATGGATAGAAGTCGTGACAGATGTTGGCAAGATGATGGCTTTAGACTTACTGATGTATTACTTTATAAATCCTTTGTAAATAATTAATAAAGTGTTCCATGTGTCGCTCGGAATTAGACGCCAGAGGTCATCCTTCTTTTTAAAAAAATCTACCACGCGGCAACTGGCTGTTTTATATATGATGATTGATCTCCTTGTAACTGGTTGTTTTATATATGACGATTGATCCCCTTGTATCGGTAAGGTTGTCTCTCCATGCATGCTTGATTAGTTAGTCAACTAAGGGTATCTCCAACAGCGACCCTTAAATCTCCCACATATGTCCGGACTGCGTTATTCGGACCGTGAAAACCATTCAACACGGTCCTATATCGGTCCGTGGCGCGATTCAGACACGTTTTTCTCTTGCAAATTGGAGACAAACGGGGGAGGGGTGGGGTTGCGGGAGTCTGGACTGTTGTCACGCCCGCTTCTGACCGCCCTGACACACCCAAAACCCTTCCCCGCCGGTGCGCGCTTCCCGCATGTCGCCCAACTTCTTGCATTCACGCTGTTCTAGAGCGCACCTCTCCACATTGAAGGCGGCTCAGCGCGGACACAATCTCTCATTGCCTCTGCCATTGAAGCGGCACATCGGCCGAGGGCGCCGCCCACTGCACGCCTAGCTGAACACGCCTCCTTGCTTCATTCAAACGCCTCCACAAACTCGCGTGGAAGCCGAGAAACCTACTCCGGCCACATTGTCCGTTCATGAGTGGACCTCATTAAACGTAACGTCGGGCAAGCTCCTCCCGTCTAACCTCTATTTAAACGAGGCCAGGCACCGGGCAAGAATCGCACCACTCCATCGCTCCCCATGTCCTCCTTCACCATTTTCTCCACTCTTTCGATCGCATCCGACGAGCTTGAAGATCAGTTCTTCGGCGTAAAAGCCGGTTGGGTGGCCCCCGAGCCCGCCAGATACGAGCGAGGCAGCTCACTGCTCCACCTCCCTCGCCTAGCCCGACAGAGCCATTTACCACCCTAAGCTGGCGCGTGGTTCAGCAACTCGTCGCTCGAAGCCAGCTCGTGGAGGAGTGGCAAGTTGATCCATCCCGGCACAACGGAGAGCACGATGGCACATGCATCGCCGCCTCCAGTGTCTGCGATCGTATCATCCGCCGTCGACGCGCGCGTAGCCGCGCCATGCACGCAGAGAAAGAATCCGGCTACGTGGATGTCAACGAGGTCGTGGCCAGCATGTCCGCACCTGCCGCCATCATCGAGGAGAAGTAGAACACGGGTGGCTACCGCCGCTTGTATCCCATGAAGGCCAATGCCGGTGCATCGCCGGCCTGTACAGCCGGTGACATGTCCAGTCTTCATCTCAGACCATGTTGGACACCCGTTTGGGGTTCACGGAAGCATCTTTCCCTCCGGTTGAAGCACCCTCTTTGCCACTTCAATGAACGGAGTAGCCAGACATAGGAAAATATGGGGAAAGAATATTCCTCCGGGCCGGGGCTCCCCGCAGTCCAGTTAGCAGACTGCCGAACATGAGAAAGACAAAGGGATCTGCTGCGGCCGGCCGTAGACTAATGTAGTGTATCCGTGTCGTGGGAGTGGAGTTCCGTGCGACTATACATGCACATATTTTTACCTTTTTAGGTAAAGTATGTCTAATGTGTAACCATTTTCATCGGATTTGTATGAAATTCGTCATGTTTATATGAAATCCAGCCGAGTTCACATGAATTTCATCCGATTTGTTAAAAAAAGTTTGAAATGTTTGCGGCTATGGTTGGACGGCGTCTTTCTGCATCCGGCTCTGCGGACTGGTTCCTGCCCATTGACGAATGCGGGAGGAAACTTACGGATTGCCGTTGGAGATGCCCTTTGCGGATTGCCGTTGGAGATGGATTGAGTCCATTCGTCTGCTTTAGCCGGCCGGCCTGTAGCAATATGAGTAACATTCATGCTCTAACTTTCGCTAGTGCGGCATGTACCTAACATGGGATTATTTTGGTTCGAACAAGACTGCTCACACCAAATCCATGGACACAATTTGGTGCAAAAAATCCGAATAATCACAAGATTGTTAATTTGACCATGACCCGTTGCACCTGCACCACACTAACATGCGTACATGCTCTGGTCCCCAAACTCAAAACCATGGACGTTTCAATCACCAGGTAGCTGATGAACTCTTCGCTACAGAAAAGGTGAATCTTCGAGACTAGACGGTACACATAAAGGGCATCCCACCCATCATGAAAGCCAGCGGAAGTGCAGAGATCTTATAATATCTTCTTCTCATATGATCTTATCACAAACGTAGCTAGTCTGTCACATTTGCCAAAAACTTTAATGTTTCCATGTTTCTCCCGCATACATGCACATTATCCCACTCTACACCTGTGTAGACATGCCAATCCTACTGCAAGCACCTTGTTTTTTGTTCGGGACAATCCTACGAACCGTTTTTTACTATTTTACATAAAATCCCCTCTTTTTTGGTAAATAACCTGATATTCCATCATTAAGTGACGGAAAATGAATCTTTTTTGTATTTTAGCGGAAAACCCCCTATCATTTCTATAATTAACCTTCAGTCCATTTAGAAGAAATAATAATTTTCTAAATACCCATATCTTGTATACCCTAACTTCAATTTTAACATATCACATATGAAATTTGATTAGAAAAATATGTACAATATGAATATGATGTTATTTTACCTGTTAAATATTTTTTAAATGTTATTTAGGATGCAACCTTGATAATAGCGCGCGATCTATCTTTCTTTCGTACAGACACCGACCTGAATTGCAATGAACACCTCAAAGTCAAATTGGAGACGAAATAAACAGTTGATAATCGTGCATGTACGCTCAGTAAAATCTTCCATGGAAAAAAGCAGATTTGTCATCTTATACCGAGAGAGACGCCTCGGCAAGACCTATTGGGGTCTTAGTCATGGTTATTGGGTTAGAACTGTGCGGTATTTTCTTCTCCCGTTGTAATGCACGGGCTTTTTTGCTGGTAGATAAAAACGAAAGGTAGAAGAGTACTCAAGGTACAACAACAGTACAGACTTTTTTCCCTGAAAAAAGAGCGGACTTTCTCTTTTGCAGGGAAAACATTTCAAGTCTGACTCCTTTCCAAGAGCATACCAATAGCATGCCTTAACTTTATAGAAGGCAGATTTGAAATGACACGAAGCCCACATGAGATGCGTACATCCAATATGTCTCACAAAAGATTCAGTTCCTCCGGCTCCCTGACAAACTGCCAAGCAATTAATACTAGTACCTAACAGTAACACTCGAAAAAGAGTAAGATAAAAGCTAAGGCAAGAACGTGCTATCCGCACCACCAGCCGGCGCTTCCAGCTCGCCGCACCTCCTGCACCTGTTGTTCGCCGTTGCCACCACCACGACCACCGTTGGCCCCACCGGCGGCTGAGCCGGTGTGACAACGATGGGGGCGCGGCAGGAGGGGCAGGTGGCGCACGTCCGAAGCCAGGCGTCGACGCAGGTCATGTGGAAGTTGTGGCCGCAGCGCGGGAGCACGCGCACGCTCTCTCCGTCCGTAAACTCTGCAAGGCATATCGCGCACTCCAATGACGACGAGCATGCCGCCGCTGATAACGATGACTGCGGTGAGGCACCGGCCACGGTGAAGGAGACGGTGGGGAGCGCGTCGATGGCCTTCTTCTTGAGGCCTTTCGGGGGAAGAGGCACGGAGGATGAAGTAGAGTTAGAGCGTCGTCGCCCACACACGCACCGGGAGACGAGGCCGAGGCCGAGGACACAGACTAGCGCACACAGCAGCGACGCCAGTATCACCACCATGTCCGAGTCCATCGCCATGACCGGCGCCGTCTGCTGCTGCTCCGGATGAGGCGGCGGCAGCGAGGAAGGAGACGGAGACGGCTCGCTGGGGCCGGCTGTGACGGCCGTGCTGCGGTGCAGGAGGTTCGCCGGAGCCCGCATAGTGTTGCTGTGGTCTGGAATACTCCGGTGGCTAAGGGCTTTGACTGAGCGGATGTGTGTGTGTGAGTTCTGACCGTGCGTCGTGAGCTTGTGAGTTTTTATAGCGTAGATGAATCGTTGGATGTCACGGCAGTGGAAGGAGTAGTGGGCCCAGGACAGGTAGAAACGGGCCCATGTGGTAGTGGCAGACGCCAGAACGGGTCCATGCATGGCAATGGGATATTTGTGCATGCACGCGTGGCAACTTCGCTTGTATTATTATTGTATCCTTTTGTGTTTTTAACACATTATAAACATAAGCACACATATATACACGCATACACTCATTTTTATGAACGCGCGCGCACACGCACTATCCCTATAAGCACTTCCAAGAGACTGAATCGGTATTATCCTTTTGCTTTGGAAAGGAAGCGGGGTAGGAGAAGAATCTAGTGACACTGTTGTACTGAGTGGTAGTGATCAGTGGTAATAATAGCAACTAAACGTCTAATTAGAGACCAATCACAGTATGTGTAAAAGGATGAGACATGCTTTAGCTCTTTTGGCTTGTGCTTTGCTCCCAAAGGAAAAATGTTATGGTACGAAGCACTTTCATTATTGTAAAGTGAAGCAGGAAAAGAGGTCGATTCGAGGGCCCTTCTGACTAAAATCATTTGGTGATCTTTTTCTTATATATATTCTTCTTTTCTTATTCACCGTTGGTTATCGTACCTCAAACATAAGCAAAAAAAACTGGATGAAAATTTTGTTTTATTATAGGGTTGTGCAAAAATGGCTTACAGGTCTATTCGTAGTCCAAAATGATGGATCATATGCACGAAATTCTTTGTTCATCAACAAAAATTTGGAGAAAATAGCATTGACAAAGGTACATACAATTCATAGGCCAAAATGGTGAAGAAATGACAAATGTGATTTTGTTTCATGAAACTTTGCAACCAAAAAAGACAAATAATTATCAGAAACATGAAAATAGCCATGTAAGCAAAATCAGCAAAACAATTGACTAAGGTGTAAGTAATGCATGGAATTTCTAGTGTTTGTTTTATGAATAATAAATGTGTGGATAGAAAGGGCGGGCCAACATGACAGTGAAAGGCACCAGCAGGCCTGCATGCATGCTTTAAGTGCTTGTTCGACATAGTATGGATAGGAGGAACGGAGGGGGGATTGGTACGGAACTTGGCACAATTCCTGCTATTCCCCTTCAATCCCTGTTGATCCATTGCAATTTGCAAACCGAGCCTGTCCTAAATTGGTTTGGAATATTGTATTAGGTGGAAAGGTACCTTGTACTAGAATCTAGCTAGTGCTGGCACTGTCGTAGGAGTGAGTGGAATGGCTCCAGTAACTAAACAAGTGCACACATGTATGCAAGACGAGAGACACATACTTTCAATCGTGCTTTTGACACTACTGTACGAGGAGGAGGAGGAGGAGGAGGAGGAGGAGGAGGGGAGGAGGAGGCCAAGTGACAGATAGCGCTAGGTAACGATTAACTAAACCAGGCGCAAGCATGCGTGTGGAAGATTAGAGATAAAGAGGTGCGCCTTGAAACCCCTTTTGGATCGTGCTTTTGTACAAAGTGGAAGTGAGATATGAAAGAGTTGTGGAGCTCAACTATTTCACCCACATGAGCAAGACAACAAACGGGGGGATGACACAAAATAAGTGTGTGTACCACCTAGCTATTGCCTATACCGGAGATCCATATATCATGTGTGCCTGTTGAGATAATTTATATGGTATATCACTTATTAAGATATACATGCATGATGCATCCATCAATCCAGAGTTAGTGTGACGACAAACCTTGTCATGGGTTGTATATCATGGACATAGTTTAGATGGTGAAGAAAAGTGAAAAAAGGGATATATAACACCTTACTCTTGCTTTTACTTGTTCTATCTTAACAGAACACTTTGAATTATCCCACAATTAATTCCCAGCTCGCACAATGAAGGCAAGCTTAATTAATTGACCGAACAATCTACTTTGTCGTACATATATGTGTATATCCACAATTTTCTATGTGAAGCTTCGGTTCAATGGGTATCCCAGGTTTGGTGTCTAGAAAAGCAGATCCATGTTTGGAGTTGCCTTTGGCTATGGACCTTTGATTATAATTTTGAAACTTGAAGTGAGGCACACAGCCAATTAAATTTTTCTTTACCAGTTCTTTAACAAAAATAGGTTGTAACACCATAGTTTTTGACAAGTTGAGTGCTACTTAAGGGAGGACCCAGAGGACTCCTTCTGCATCTAGCTAAATAGTTTGGCTCCCAAAGGGATTGAACAATGTGCCTACTTTTCTAATGCTACTATGGTACTAGATAATTACTGAACACCTCCAACATTCTTTTTGTTGCAGTGGAGTATAATGGCATTTCACTACCTCGTCCATGAGAAGAGCTATCTATTGTGAATCTATTTTATGGGAGTCCAAATAAGTTTAAATCATTATAGTCTCGTGTTTCCCGTAAAAAGATTTGTGGCGGCATCAGTACTAAGTCATGAAGAACACTTGAATGCAAGCACCCATGTTCCTGAGATACACATATGTTGTACATTTCAGCTCTTCTATCTTTATGCTTTTGCTAACACCTCTCAAGCATATGATCTTTTTTTGTGCAAGTAAAACTTACAACTGGATGCCCATACTTCAATAGTGATAGACGATATAGCAGCAGAAGAACAAGACGTATTGGATAAATTTGGCTATTAACTTGTCAGTTCATTAGCACTTCGACTTACCGAGCGCGACATAGCAGAGTGCTTTATACTGCCCTCATTTTATGTGTCAAAATCCCTCTATGGATCTACCATTCTTAAAAAGTTCCTCCCCACTACTTTCTATTCTCTCATCATGCACACTGTCCACATCAGCGATGTGCCATGTCATCATTCAGTTTCCAAAAGCAGTCAATCTGTCTTATTCCCCTGCGTTCACGGTGGTGAAAAAAAAACCTGTTTTTCCCTCACCCATAGCTGGATCCGAGCCCACCCAACCTCTCACCGATGGAGCTCCGCCTACCCCCTGCCCTTCCTCCTTTCGTTCCTCGGCTCTTCTCCTCCCCACGCTAATGAGGCTATGTACCTAGGGTAGGGTCATAGGCCTGACCTAGACACCTTCCCCTAGGACATCACCCTAAAGCCAGAATCGTTCAAAGGGTACCATCATCCACTCGACCAGAGACGTTCCACTCGGAAGAATCAATGTCACTCGACCGTCGCAGAAACCACTCGAAGAGCAGAAGATCTAAAGCCACTCTGCACCAAAAACGGTCGAGCATTTACTTATAGGCTTAATTGTCATTTATAGCACTTAATGGCTAGCGTTACCAGTAACGTTTCTCTCTTAATGTACATTGAACCCTGTGTAACGGAGGGGAGCAGGGGTCCTGGCGCACTCTATATAAGCCACCCCCCTCGTCTGGGACAAGGGTTCGCATCTTTTGTAAACACACACACACATATAATCTAGTCGACCGCCTCAGGGCACCGAGACGTAGGGCTGTTACTTCTTCCGAGAAGGGCCTGAACTCGTAAAACTCGTTTGTACAACTAGTCCATAGCTAGGATCTTGCCTCCTCATAACTACTCCCTATTCTACTGTCAGTCTTAGATCCACGACAGTTGGCGCCCACCGTGGGGCAGGTGTCTTAGCAGTTTATTGGAGAAGTTGTGATTCCTCCGATTACCATCATCATGGTTTCCGGCGGAGGATTAGCTGAAGGCCGCGAGATCCGTCTCGGCGCGCTCGTCTTCATCGCCGACGACTCCGCTTGGCTCCATGAGGCTCCACTCGACGTCGAGGCACTTCCCGTCCGCGGGGCGACGCACTTCCGTGCGTGCGTTCACGGCGTCCTTCTTCGGCAACCGCCGACTCCGTATCAGTCGGCTCTTGTGGCAACCTCAATCTCCGTTGTTCGCCGGCGCCAGCGATCCGGTCGGTCGCGGCTTCAGCGGTGGGCGAGGCACGCAGTGGCCCGCCAATCGGCCACCCCACAAATCACGGCAATCGAGCCCGATGAAACTCTCTACGGCCTGTTCGATCTGTCGACTGGCTCCGTCGAGACTGCGTCCGAATGCGACAGCAGCAACCTCGCGGCGGAAGTCTTGATGGTCAATGGACCATGCAGTCCTCCTGGCTTCACCCGTGAAGGCAGTGACGATGGCGGTGGTGATCCGTTGCGTGCTCACGAGGAGTACCGCCCCGAACCCCTCTCTTCGCAGCGGAGGGAAGATCTTCGTCGCCGCAATATGGATGCACTTCACACTCCTATCGTTGGAGAAACCCCCGAGGCCCAGGCCTTGGAGGAGGCGCGCCTGGCCAACTTGGCTGAGCGCACTCGACTGGAGAACCTCCAGTGCGCACTCGACAAGCATGCTCGGCAGGGGATCCCCGAGTCCAGTCGACGACAACTTTTTTAGCCTCCGACTCAGGTATATCAAACTCCGATCCAGAATCTCACAGCTGCAGCTAGAATAGCAGAGTCAATTCAACCTTCCTAGTCAGAAGCTGGCCGAGGTTTGATGCAGATTTGAGCTTTACTCCGGGCAGCGGGGGAGCAAAATACAGCAGTATCTCAGTCGCGGAATAGGATTCACAACAGGTCTGTGGTGGCGGATACTGTCCAATCTGCCCACAGCCCGAGATCGCCTCCGCGGTGTGAGGGACGTGGGTACCAGCAAGATTAGTACAGGAACTCGGAGCAGTATGATCATCGACTCGACCACGACGACCGTCGTCGAGTGCCCACGCCTCCTCCGAGGAGTGGGTCATACATGCCTCGGCGGCAAGACGACGGGCGCCCTTGCAGCGGCGAACGAAGAATTCCAGTCGACCCCAGAGAGCCAGGTTTTGATGCAAGGTCTATCCTCGTTCAAGGTCTGGTTGATAGGAACAGAGCTCACAGAGAAGGCCACGATAGAGATCATCCGACTGGATGCAAGGTGCACGTTTCAGGACCCCGAGTGTTTCAGCAGAGCCATCAGAGCAGCAGTGATTCCTCCCAACTTCAGGTTGGCGACTGGAGTCAGCAAATTCACCGGCGAATCCAAGTCAAATACTTGGCTTGAGGATTACCGAGTGGTTGTGCAGATTGGTGGTGGCAATGATGATGTAGCCATGAAGCACCTCCCCTTGATGTTGGAGGGCTCTGCTAGAGCATGGTTGAATCAGTTGGCTCCTGGCAGCATATACAGTTGGGAGGAACTTGCTCGAGTGTTTGTTAGGACCTTTGAAGGCACTTGCAAAAGGCCGGCAGGGTTGACAGAATTGCAGTGTTGTGTCCAGAAACCGAATGAAACTTTGAGAGATTATATCCAAAGATGGATCACGTTACACCATACTGTAGAGAATGTGTCAGATCACCAAGAAATTTGTGCCTTCAAGGAAGGCGTTAAGTATCGGGAGTTGAACCTGAAATTCGGTCGGACAGGAGATATGACTCTGACTTGGATGATGGAGATTGCCACCAAATATGCCAATGGTGAAGAGGAAGACCGACTCCGGAGTGGAAAACACAAAACAGTCGCCCAAGAAACCGGAGGAGGGAATTCCAGTCAGAAACAGAAGCGAAAGGCCAAACCAGCTGCTCCTAGTGAAGCTTTAGCTGTTGCCCAAGGAAAGTTCAAAGGGAAGCCCAAAGGGCCCTGGGCTCCCAGAAAAGTTAAGGATAAAGATGGGAATGATGTGTTGGATTTATCGTGCCAGATTCATACCAAGAAAGATGAAGAGGGGAACATCATTTACCCTAAACACACCACTCGACAGTGTCATTTCCTGATCTAGCAGTTCCGAGAGAAACAACCCAAGGAAAAGGAAAAGGAGTCGGACGGAGGTGAGGATAGGGAAGAAGATGATGACGGCTTTCCCAATGTCAATTCCACGCTGATGATTTTTGCTGATGTTGAAAGCAAAAGTCGATTGAAGATTATTAACAGGGAAATGAACATGGTTGCTCCGACAACACCCAGTTATCTGAAGTGGTCCCAGACTGCCATCACATTCGACTAGTCAGACCTCCCAGCGCATATAGCCACCCCTGGGAGGCAAGCACTGGTGGTTGACCCAGTAGTCGAAGGCACTCGACTGACTAAAGTGCTGATGGATGGTGGCATTGGCCTGAATATCCTTTATGCTGAAACCTTGAAGGGAATGGGCATTCCGATGTCCAAGCTTAGTGAAAGCAACATGAGTTTCCACGGTGTTATACCCGGCAAGAAGGCTCAGGCACTCAGCCAGATCGCACTTGATGTGGTTTTCGGTGATTCCAAGAATTACCGCAAGGAAAAGTTGATGTTTGAGGTAGTGAATTTCAAGAGTGCTTACCATGCCATTCTGGGAAGACCCGCTTATGCACGTTTTATGGCTCGACCATGTTACGTGTATCTCAAATTGAAGATGCTTGGTCCCAAGGGAGTAATCACTGTCAGCGGCAATCGGCAGAAGGCAAAAGACTGTTTCCAGAAGGGCTCAAAAATTGCCGATGCACAGATGGCAGTAGTGGAACTACAAGAGTACTAGAAAAATGCAGATCCGAGTGATTTGCTGCGAGCCAAGAAGCCTGTCACAGAGTCCGCATTTCAGTCATCAGGAGAAAGGAAGCCGATTCATATCCACCCGACCGATCCCAATGCTGCTCCGACCCATATCTCGTCAACACTCGACAGCAAATAGGAAGAAGCGCTCATCCAGTTCCTCCATGAGAACTGGGACATCTTTGCATGGAAACCTTCTGACATGCCGGGTGTACCCAGGGGACTGGCTGAGCATCATTTGTGAGTCGACCCGAAAGTAAAACCAGTCAAGGAACATCGCCGACGGTCCACCGTCCAGAAGAGAAAAGCAATTGGCGAGGAAGTGGCTCGGCTCCTGGCAGCTGAGTTCATTCGAGAGATTTACCACTCCGAGCGGCTCGCCAATGTTGTCATGGTCCCCAAGAAGGATGATTCACTTCGCATGTGCATTGACTTCAAGCATATCAATCGGGCCTGCCTGAAAGATCATTTTCCTCTTCCTCGCATCGACCAAATTGTTGACTCAACTGTGGGTGTGAGAGTTTGTCCTTCTTGGACGCCTATTCCGGGTACCATCAGATCCGACTGTATGGACCCGATGAGATAAAAACGGCTTTCATCACTCCATTCGGATGTTTCTATTATGTCACTATGCCATTCGGCCTGAAGAACGCCGGAGCCACATTCATGAGGACGATCCAGAAGTGTCTGCTCACCCAAATCAGTCAGAATGTGGAAGCATACATGGATGACATTGTAGTCAAGTCACGTAAAGGCTCTGACCTGCTGGCTGACCTTGCCGAAACCTTTGCCAACCTCAGAAGGTATGATATCAAGCTTAATCCATCAAAGTGCACATTCGGAGTTCCCGGCAGAAAGTTACTCGGTTTCCTCGTTTCTGAACGAGGGATCGACGCTAACCCTAAGAAAGTTGGTGCCATTCTTCGGATGAAACGCCCTGTGCGTGTGCACGATGTCCAAAAGCTTACTGGTTGTTTGGCCGCTCTGAGTCGATTCATTTCTCGTCTCAGTGAAAAGGCACTGCCTCTTTACCGACTGATGAAGAAGTCTGATAAGTTCGAGTGGACTCCCGAAGCTGATGCACTGTTTGTAGAGCTCAAAGCCCTGCTTCCCACCCAGCCGGTGCTTGCTGCACCAATCAGCAAAGAGCCTTTACTGCTTTACACTGCAGCCACTGGACAAGTTTTCAGTACAGTACTGACGGTCGAGTGGGAAGAAGAAGGAAAAACTTATAAAGTTCAGCGCCCAGTATATTACGTTTCTGAAGTCCTGACTCCATTAAAGCAAAGATATCCCCATTATCAGAAGCTTGTTTATGGAATCTACATGACCACAAAGAAGGTTGCACACTATTTCTCTGATCACTCCACTACAGTCGTCAGCAACGCTCAATTATCGAAGATTCTGAACAACAGAGAGGCAACTAGTCGAGTGGCAAAGTGGGCGATTGAACTCCTTCCCCTGGATATCAAGTTTGAAGCAAAGAAGGCTATTAAGTCCCAAGCAATAGCTGATTTCCTCGCCGAGTGGATCGAACAGCAACTTCCAGCCCAAATTCACTCGGAGCATTGGACCATGTTCTTCGATGGATCCAAGATGCTAAATGGTTCCGGTGCTGGAGTGGTATTGGTCTCCCCCCGTGGTGACAAACTCAGTTATGTTCTCCAGATTCACTTTGACTCCTCCAACAATGAGGCTGAATACGAGGCACTTCTGTATGGGTTGTGTATGGCTATTTCACTCGGCATCCGTCGCCTCATGGTCTATGGCTTCTCGGATTTAGTGGTCAATGGGTGATGAAGGAGTGGGACGTCAGAAGCCTAGCCATGACCGGTTATTGCAATGCAGTAAGAAAGTTAGAAAAGAGGTTCGAGGGGTTAGAGCTCCATCACATCCCCCGACTGAGAAATCAAGCAGCTGATGATCTGGCAAAGATAGGCTCCAAGACAGAAGCCATTCCCAGTAATGTGTTCCTGGAGCATATTCATGCACCTTCAGTTCAAGAAGATCCCTTCACTGAAGAGCCCCCACAGCCGAAGAGTGCCACCGATCCGACTGAAATCGAGATTCCAGTCGTGGTCGACTTGATCATGGAAGTTTTGGTCATCACCCCCGATTGGACAGTACCATATATCTAATACATTCTTAGAAGAGAACTCCCAAAAGATGAAGAACAGGCTCGACAGATCATCCGTCGATCTAAGGCCTTCACCGTGATAAGAGGACAGTTGTTCAGAGAAAGTGTGACTGGAGTTTGCCAGAAATGCATAACACCTGAAGAAGGTCGAGTGATCCTGAATGATATCCACTCGGGGACCTATGGTCACCATGCGTCCTCTCAGACCATTGTGGCCAAAGCATACCGAGCGGGATTTTACTGGCCTCGAGCAAATGAGATGGCACAAGAAATAGTCGACAAATGTGAAGGTTGCCAGTTCTACTCCAACATGTCTCACAAGCCTGCGTCGGCCCTGAAAGCCATTCCGCTCGTATGGCCTTTTGCTGTTTGGGGATTGGATATGGTTGGACCTTTGAGGACTGGCAGGAGTGGATTCACTCATGTGCTTGTAGCAGTCGACAAGTTCACCAAGTGGATTGAAGCCAAGCCTATCAAGAACCTTGATGCCAGTACTGTTGTCAGCTTCATCAGAGAGATAACATTCAGATATGGTGTTCCCCACGGCATCATCACTGACAACGGATCAAATTTTGATTCTGATGAGTTCAGGACTTTTTGTGCTTCACAACGTACTCGAGTCGACTATGCCTCGGTCGCTCACCCCCAGTCAAATGGACAGGCCGAAAGGGTAAATGGATTGATTCTCAAAGGACTGAAACCTCGACTGATGCGTGACCTCAAACACGTAGCAGGAGCCTGGGTCGACGAATTTCCATCAGTATTGTGGGGATTGAGGACAACTCCCAATCGGTCGACTGGCAGAACCCCGTTTTTCTTGGTTTATGGAGCCGAAGTCGTACTTCCGAGTGACTTGCTCCACAATGCACCGCGAGTCGAGCTTTTCACAGAGGAAGAAGCAGAACAAGCGCGACAGGATGCAGTTGACCTCCTTGAAGAAGAAAGAGAGATGGCCTTGATCCAATCAACCATCTATCAGCAAGATCTGCGTCGATTCATGCCAGAAATGTGAGGGGTTGAGCATTTCAAGAGGGAGACTTAGTTCTCCGAGTGGATCAGCAGAAACCACACAAGCTTGCTCCCTCTTGGGAAGGCCCCTTCATGGTCACCAGAGTGCTCCACAATGGAGCGTACCACCTTTATGATGTCGAGCACAAGAAAACCGAGCCGCGCGCCTGGAATGCGGAGCTGCTCCGCCCCTTTTATACTTAAACACTCAAACTGCTGAGATGTAATAAAAACACCTTTGTATTTTGTTTATCAAAGACAAGAGTTTTACAGTCTTCTAAAAAGATTGTCGATTACTTACGTATGTTTCTGAAATCCCCCAGTGGGTGGCTTAGCTGCGAACCCGTTTCGCCTAAGATAAAAAAATCCTACCGAGTGATGAGCAAGCCTCTCACTCGGGGGCTTAGCTGCAGTCCAGTACTTGCCTAAGTTTCAAAAATCCTACCGAGTGATTAGCAAGTCTCTCACTCAGGGGATTAGCTGTAGTCCAGTACTCGCCTAAGTTGAAAACTTTCTATCGAGTGATGAGCAAGCCTCTCACTCGGGGGCTTAACTGCAGTCCAGTACTCGCCTAAGTTTCAAAAATACTACCGAGTGATGAGCAAGCCTCTCACTCGGGGGCTTAGCTGCAGTCTAGTACTCAACTAAGTTTCAAAAATCCTACCGAGTGATGAGCA
>NC_041392.1:736975478-736975814 GCF_002162155.2 Triticum dicoccoides | reverse complement strand
GTCCAGTACTCACCTAAGTTTCAAAAATCCTACCGAGTGATGAGCAAACCTCACACTCGGAGGCTTAGCTGCAGTCCAGTACTTGCCTAAGTTCCAAAAATCCTACCGAGTGATGAGCAAACCTCACACTCGGAGGCTTAGCTGTAGTCCAGTACTCGCCTAAGTTTCAAAAATCCTACCGAGTGATGAGCAAACCTCACACTCGGAGGCTTAGCTGCAGTCCAGTACTCGCCTAAGTTTCAAAAATCCTACCGAGTGATGAGCAAGTCTCTCACTCGGAGGCTTAGCCGCAGTCCAGTACTCGCCTGAGTTTCAAAAATCCTACCGAGTGATGAG